>NC_057733.1:369200-416199 GCF_004010195.1 Chiloscyllium plagiosum
GACGCTCTCTGGGCAGTCTGAAACCTGTTGATCTTCCAGCTGAAGGAGTTGACCCCGACTGAGTGTTGCAGACTGGCACATTCCAAGGTCCAGGACTACGTGTTGAGGGACGTGCTGAAGCTTGCGGCAGCTGCCGCCAAGGCGCGGTTGGGAAAGACCACCATGTAACATCTGCCTGCCTAAAGAAGAACAGGGGGCCCGCGCAGTCATTTGGGCCCTGCTGACGCCTCAGCTAAAAATGTAATCGTACCGACCTGTAAATAGGAATGATTACTCTGCTTTCGGTATGCAAACAAATGGAATGTTTACATATGTATGGCATGTCCAGTTGTACAGATCATCAAAGTATTTTATGAATAAAGTATATTTTTGAAATAAAAAAAAGTCCCTGTGGTCCACCAGGGTAGATCATTAAATCTCAAGGTGTTTGGAGTTGTGCGGGCACTTCCATTATTGCAAAGAAATTCTACAGGGCAGCCTCATACCTAGTGGTCTACCTACATTATGCCACTTCATGTCACCGATACACACTGGGGAGGCAGCAACCTGACACTATCATGCAGAAGCCTCGTAGTTTGGGAGTTGGGGTATATGAGTTGGCTAATGTCCACGGCATGGACCAGAGCCTGTCGAGTGGGCCTTCTAATAGGAATTAATGACTCCCTCTATCACCCCTTGGTCCTGTTGCGGTCAGTGGTTCCTGTGGTGTGAGGGCGGCCATGAATGGGCTCTACATTCTCCTGCTTAGTGTCCTGAGTGCCCTCAGTGATAGCACCACAAGGGCTGCCAAGTATTCCCCTAATGTGCCTTTCTATCTCTCCCTGTGGCACTGAGTTCCTTTGATCAGTGATATCCCCTTTTCCTGCATTTTTCTACTCCAGACCTTAGTTGAAGGAAAGCGTTTTTCCTCCTTTCTCTGTTTTGCTCTCGTTTAGTTAATGGGTTTCTTTCTCCCCCACCCGGGACATGTTCTCAGAACCTATGCCTCATTGTGGCTTGGCTCTGCGGGACCGAAATTCACACATGCCATCCTGCTGTCTTCAGTGGCACGTGAAACTAAAGTGCTAGACCACTTAACTTAGTCAGCCTCGGATAACTGACCCCTGTTTAAGTCTCTTTGGACTCCCAAAAGGTGCAACCACAAACGACTGACAAAGGCAGTTCCCCCTGTTGGGGAGATTTCACTGGGGTGTTTAATGTAGGGCTAGGGAGGGTGACACTTCCAGCCCTGAAATGGTTAACAACAGCCAAGCGAGCTGCTGCAGGCGACTGCATGACTGCTGGAGCTTGTAAGGGATATGCATAATGTTAATTAAATCTTGGAGCCTGTAAATACCAGCCAGTATCAGTTGCCCCATCGAAACTCGGGATTAATAAAGAAACCGATCGGAATCTGTAACTGTTAGACAAGTGTGAATTGCTCTATCAGAACCTGTAACTAGTGAGTGTGAATGGCTCTATTTAAGTCTAAAGTTGATAAGTGTAATTAACAATTTAGTTAAACTGAAACTATTGAAAATGGCTAGCCTGTCAGACGCATAGTAATTCCTTGAAACAATGAACTATTGAATACGGGATCGGAACCGCTCCCAGGGATGGCTGAGCCATTGTCAAGCACAGCAGGAGCTGGACAGGCACTTCGATGCGGCCAATAGGAGGACAGATCCCCAGCGCGCGCAGATGAATGGACCAATGGGGAAGGCGAACTGACCGGGGACTCCAGGCAGCGCGAAATATAATTGTGTCAAGTTTGAACGAGAAGGGAGAACGCCTTCTCCAACGAATGCATGCTTGCAGATTCGTTGTACCAGTTAAGATTCTGTGAATAAACGGCTGTCTGCGTCTAACCATAGTTGCCAGTGTGAGTCTCTCCTTCCAAAAGAACACGCAAAGACGGGACCCCGCGGGTCCGTCTTAACAAGATTTAGATTAATTAAGGAGAAGGACAAAGAGTAATCTAGAATAAAAGTACATAACAGAAGCATAATTCCAAAAAATTAAGGAAAGATTTGCCAGAGTAAGGTGGTTTGAGTCAAAGACTATAATGGAAAAATTGCTGGCTTTTAAAGACCATAACTCTGGAATAATCTTACTACATTGCCACAAGGAGATGGGGAGGGCAACCAAAGATGTCAGTGCGGAGACACAGTGAATCTTGGCCACCAAGAGATTTGGCAACAGAACCACACTGCCACCTCCTAGGAAAGCCTGTACATTATGTGCCAATCTGACAACTGGAAGGTCATCAGTCGGCCTTTCATGGGATTAGGACCCCAGGCATGGGAAGTCCTTCCACTGCCTCTGATTGGCGACAGCTCTTTTGTATAGCAGTATCACTGAAGAGGTGATGACCATTGAGGAAATACATCCTCTAGATGCCGAAGATCATGGAATCACTCAGATCAGAGGTGAGTCGAATCCAGAACGGTTTTGTGCTGGTATATGTCACTGGGGAGAGGGGTATAGAAAGATCAGTAGCAATGTAGAGTGTAGCTTTTTGTGGGCTTCCCTTCCAGGTCCCTTGATTAGGTATTTAATAGTCTTGAACACGGCATTGTTAATATAAATGGCAGTGGGAAAAGGCTCTTAAATGTGTAATAATTGCTCTCTTAAGGACCTCAATAGTCATTGGGACTGTAAGATTGTCCATGAGCTGCCCTGTCACGGAAACAACTGAAGTGAAGATGGGAAGGGGGCTGGTATCCCACTCACTAGCATCCCACCTGACTAAACTTCACCACTATCAAACATGTCATGAGAACATAAAATACTATGTCTGGATGAGAATGATATTACATTTCTGTGGAAAGTAAAATTGAAATTGCAGAGGCACTGCACAATCTTCCAATCCTTAAGGAATGGTATCGAGAGAACTGGGGCATTTATAAATTAGATTTTTTTTTTAAGAAAGGTAAAACAGCAAATCTGGCAATTGCAAATGACTCCAATTCACATCAGTTGGGAAAGCTTTTAGAACTATATATCTGGGATTAAGAGGGAGGATAGATAAAAGCAGCACAAATGGTGTTGAACATGTGTACTTTCAAAAGGTGTTTGATAAGGTATCACATTTTTTCTTTATACTTTCATTGGTGTTGCTCGCAACAGCCATATTTTGCTCATCCTAAATCCTCTTTAAGTGGTCTGATCAGCTATTTTAAAGGGCAGTCAAAAGCCAACATAACATGTGGTGGCGGCTGGTACAATTGCAACATTTAAAAGGCATTTGGATGGGTATATGAATAGGAAGGGTTTGAAGGGATAGGAGCCGGGTGCTGGCAGGTAGGACTAGATTGGGTTGGGCTATCTGGTTGGCATGGACGGGTTGGACCGAAGGGTCTGTTTCCGTGCTGTACATCTCTATGACTCTAAAATTGGAACCCATGGAGTAAAAGGCACAATAGTAAAATGGATACAAAATTGACCGAGAGTTAGAAAATGCTATCGTCATCTTTTGGTTTGGACTGAAGAATACAATGGTGTTCTGACACAATAATAGTTTGGATTTAGGAGGACAGGGCACAATTTTGACATCTGCAGATCACACATACTTTGGAAGAGTGGCATCCTTTAGCAGTAGGGAAGATAGTAATATATTTAAAAAGGACATAGAAGGTGGAAGAGACATACAGATGGGAGGTGAAATTCAAAGCATTTTAGTACGATACATTTTGGTTGGAAAAATGCACAAAGATAACACAAGTTTAATGGCATGATTTTAAAGGGAGAACAGAGAGACTTGGAGATGTTTGTGTACAAATTTGTGGAGGTAGCAGGACAGGTGAACTGCAGTTAATAAAGCACATGGTATTCTTGGTATAATGATTAAGAGACAAAGAGTACCAAAGCCAGGAAGCTATGTTACATTTATAATTATAAAACTAGTTATACAATGAAACTAGTTCTACTTCAGAACAGTACATTTGCTCATTTGAGAAATTTTATAAAAATATAGCTCTTATTTTCTTTGCTTCTGGATTAAAAGTACCACGGTCAATTGTAGTGCCCATTGGGATGGAATTTATAGGTGGCTGAGCAATGTGGCAAGATATGCAGCACAATCAGGCGACAAGTATGATGATCCAATCTCAATACTGGGAACAACTTGTACCATCTTCATGCTTTTCACAAGCAGAATGGTGAGCTTCTCAGTAGGTGAGTTGCCAATTTACAGTTATTATTGCTGTCAAATGTCTTGTTAGAAACCCAACCCGCCTCATTAATAATCAGCCACTCATCTTATCAAACTCCCAAATAAACTCAATGTCAGGAAAACTTGACAAGAAAACCAGTGCCAGCACCTAATGTTTTCAGCTCACTTCTTGTTCAAATTGACATCTGTGCAGGTACTCTTCATGGATTCTAGTCATATGCATTGCATGCCTGCAGAAATTAGCATCTCACACTTGACAACCTCTGATAACCCTCATGACACATCACTAGTCCATCTACAGAATGCTTCTACACTTCAATGCTGTACCATTAGCTCACATTGTAATGCTGCAGCAAGCACACTGTACTCTCAGGGACTCAAATCCAGCTCATGAACTGGACTAGGTTGCTTGGTCGGACTCTTAGCTTTCTCTCACAGTACTCACTGACTCTTAGCCCCCCAGAATGCTCACAGAATTGCTGTTTTGCCTTTCTGTGCTTTGTCCCTTGAGCCAGAGTTACCAGGCTCACATTACTTCTGTCTTGCTTTGCTGTTTGGCACAAAGCCAGTTAAGTTGTCATAGTTGTCAAGAGGCCTCAGTCGGATCATGAGTACAGTCATAGCTCAGGGATTCCTGGCACAGTAAGTCAAGAGCAGCCTCTTATACCAATACAGACCTTGCTTGGGACAGGCAGAGTCAGGACCCTCTCTTCATAAGGGATGTGCCGAATGACAGGCAGCACACCATCCATCCTGACCTTATCTGCCTTATTGTTGGCTGTTCTCCTCATTGAATGGGAGAGGCAGGTAATATGCAAGGTGAAAATGGTTGGAAAACTAATACTGGAGGCAGGAGGGGTCTTGAATTAATGAGTAATTAGCATAAAGGGCATGCAATATTAGTGGTGTCAGGATTTGGGATGGGTTAGAGTGAGTGGTCAAGATGTTGCAGGCAATAGTGACAGTCATAAAATATGAAGTGGGTTCATTAGCAGAGATAGAATGAGTTTGAGGTATTTGAGGGAAAATGGTGGAATCTACCTTGCCGATTGGAAAAATGCACTGACCTTCTTCTTAGTGTTGAGTATTCCTGAGATGGTTGAGAATGCTTTAATCAGGGTAACAACCCAGACCAGGCTGGCACTGTTTGGGGATCGTGGCCTCCACCCTCCTGGGGGTGAGGACATCCCATGTCAGCATCCTCGTCCAACAGGACCTTCAGGACTCTGCCTGCAATGCAGGATGCCAATATCCCCCGTCTGTCATGTCTGGGAAAAATATTAGTAACAATGCAGCAACTGTGGACTGACAGTTTTCGTCTGGATGCATAATGGGTTTTTAAAGAAGTTGCTTGTGTAAGAAATGCCAGTCAATTCTGTCACATCCACTGCTTAGCAAGTTGTTCCAGGAACAGTGTGTGGTAAGACAGGGTGGATGTTGAATGTCAGAGATGCTGTGAGGGCATGGTAGGTAATTAATGAAGAAAGTTTGGTAATATATGGCGAGAGAACTCACTAAGCCACATGGTGTCAAACCCTTCAAAAAATTTGACACAACTCAGACTTAAGAAAAAAAAACTTAAGATCAGTCCTTCAAATCAGATATCTGGGATTGAGACAAAGGTCAAATTAGCACAATATCACACCAGGCTATCCTTCTGCCTCTTTGGAGAAAACATTTTAGTCACTGGCGTAATCAAATGTGAATGTCGCATTATGAAGACTGCAATTAGCATCATTTAATGTGCAAATCTGGGAAACATTCTGTTCTAGAAGTTTGCATTCCATGTGTGTTTGACAGAAATTGCTGTCACAAATGACTAATTTTAGCAAGTTGTCACAACTCTTCATTTCTGGTGAGAAAATGATTCACAGGAACAAAGTTTAACAACTTGAAGAATTACTTCATATGAATAAAGTGGACCACAATAAGACAGGATATTTGAACATTAATTCCCTCATGTTGCTTAGTATTGTAGAAGTGGAGGCTAGAGGTTTTCCAAAAACTGAAAAGCAAGTTATAGGATCTGTGATCATCAGGACACATTTGTATTACTATGGAAGCAACATTTATATAGCATCATTAGTTTAGCAAACATATCATGTAATATAACCAGACAAAAATCAACACTGAGCTAAAGGATAAGATATTAAATGGAATTTTAAAAAAAAGTTCTAAGGAAGATCTTAAAGGAGAGATTAATATGATGATTGAGAAGAGAATTCTAGACCTTGTTAGTTAAAGGCTGGGTCATCAATAGTGAAGAAAATAATCAAGTATGCGTTAGAGGTCAATGCCAGTGGAATGCAGATTTCTCAGAGAATTGTAAGGCTAAAGGAGGGTGCAAAGATAAAGGGTATAGCCAAGAAGGGATTTGATTTCAGGGTGAGAATCTTAACATATTTGCTCAACTGGGAGCCAACACTGAGTTGTAGAAACTGGGATAGGATGTGAACACCAGAGTTTTGGATCAGTTAGAGTTTACAGTGACTATAGAATGGGAGGATGCCCAGCAGTGTATTTAAATAGTTAGATCTGGAGCTAACAGAAATGGGAGAGAATATCAGTTTAAGAGGTAGAAGCAAAAGTAGGTAATGTTGAGGAGGAGGAAAACTTAGTAATGGAGAGAATATGGGTCAAAAAGTCCAGGTTATTGAAGTTGCAATGGTTTTGGTTTAAACAGAAACAGAGGCGAAAAAATTTTCTCTGTTGAGCTCGGACTAAAGTATAAAATTTGTAGTGGCAGCCAAAGGCAAGAGTTCGATATATCGTTGTGTTTAATTCAAGGAAACTGTGGTCCTTTGAAGGTTGACAATAGAGACAATGGAAAGATTGAGGGAAGTCGTGGAGAACTTGAGTTGTACCACATCAGCATTTATGTTGTACCTAAACCTATGTTATCAGATGTGGTTGAGGGACAATGCATGGGTGAGGAAGAAGAGAGAGGTAAGAATAGAAAAATCAGAGGATTCTAAGTTAACAGCACAGGAGAGCGAAGAAAAGTCATGACTAAAGATGTTCTGATTGTGATTGGATTGAGGACGTTGGGTCCCAATGTTATGGGGCATGTTTGATATTTATTTTGAATAGTGACAAGCTTGGAGGGGATCTTGTTTTATTTTTTGAGTTGGAGGAAAGCCTGCTACGAGCAAGGTGAGTTGGAGGAAGGTTTGCAATGAATAACTTGCCCAGCTGAACTCTCTCATTCCTGAAAAGAAAACTCTCTACATCAGTTCAAGGTAAAAATAATTTAATTTTTCAAATGAGTGATTTAAAAAAACCTTTTCAAGATTGTATTTCCTGAACAAGTTGTGACTGCAAGAATTCAGAGGCAACCTGGCATATTTCCTTTTCAAGGGTGTTTATATCTACACCATCAATTCCAGGCCCCCACAATGTTGATTAAAACCAAAATGGGTCTGTTTCAACTTAGTACTGGCAACAATGGCCTGCTGAGTTTGAACTCTTGTGTGAATCACACTTGCTCTTTTCCATCTACTGGCAAAAACTGGGTGTGTCAGAAATAGGGTAAGATTTCCATTTTGAATCCTGCCTGCCAATTTTAAAGACCTGCATAGTCTTCCTGACACAGTGAAAATCCAGTCCCTGATCCTTTGGAGTAAATTTGGAAACTTTTGAGCTTAGTGATTTTATTTTTGTATTTTATAAGTTCATTATAAAATAATGTCTATGGCTCATTCCAGAGCAACATCAATCCTGAACAGCGAAAAACCAAAATGTAACCAGCCTTTTTGTTCCTCTATATCCTATTCAGACTGTATTCTCATTTACTATTTTTAAATTTAATGCATACTACTTAGTGCTGTGTTGCAGTACACTATCTGCCAGCACACTGCTCATTTGCTTATTCTTGCTTCAACACTTCTGAGATTTTTTTGTTTTTTTCTTCAAGTTTCTTAGATAAGCACAATTGTAAACTTTAAATCATCTTCCTTTATTGGTAATTTCAGAGAATTCATGAAAGAATGAAACCATGAAGTCCAAGCACTAATCCTGAGAGGATATCAATCTGATAAAGGCATTCCTAGAATGTCATGGTCAATGTTTTGATTTTCAGATTGAAATTTTGAAACTAATTAATTATGTAAGGAGGAGTTAGGAGCTAAAACCAAAGTTTAGCATCAAATCAAAACTCATACAAAACATCTTAAAATATCAGTTTAAAAATGTCTAATGAGCAATTAGAATACTAGCTGATATTCGTGAACAAAAAGCGAAATACTATGTTCAGTTTTAACCCCTCATCCATCATGGTGAAAACCAAGAAAGAGGCCAACCAAAATGCAGTGATGATCTCCCTAGCATCATTTTTCTGCCTTTGTTTGACTGTAATTTTGAATTGCAGACAGAAATGACATTTGTTCAAAGTAGCCAAGGTCCTTTTTACATATCCAGAATGAGTTCTGATGACTACCAAATGAGCCCCGATTTGCTAATTTCATCTGAAGTCTGATTGCTTGAGCAGCGATGATTGTCCCATGGGACATAGGAGTCAAGGTCAGAAGATGCCCAACATCTCGTTTCCTTTTAGACCAGGATGAGTGGTAGTGCTCCCAAGGGCTCACATGAAAACCCTAGGACACCCTTGTCCTGAATCTCCTTTCTAGAATACTGACCATATACCAGATATTGTGAACATGAGTCCCATGGTGGCCTTATGCCTCACAATTTTAAATTTTTTTGGACAGCAGACGTGGCACCCTATGTGGTTTACTTTCCCCCTTCCGGTCCTCTTACGTTCGTTACTGTTTACATGGGTTGGTGTGGCCTCAGTAGAGGCCAAGGGAGGGAATGTTGGGGTGATTTCACTGTGGTGTTTAATGTAGGGCTAGGGAGGGTGACATTTCTAGCCCTGAAATGGTTAACAACAGCCAGGCGAGCTGCTGCAGGCGACTGCATGACTACCTACCTGGAGCTTGTCAGGGATATGCATAATTTTAATTAAATCTTGGAGCCTGTAAATACCAGCCAGTATCAATTGCCCCATCGAAACTTGGGATTAATAAAGAAACTGATCGGAATCTGTAACTGTTAGACAAGTGTGAATTGCTCTATCGGAACCTGTAACTAGTGAGTGTGAATGGCTCTATTTAAGTCTAAAGTTGATAAGTGTAATTGACAATTTAGTTAAACTGAAACTATTGAAAATGGCTAGCCTGTCAGACGCATAGTAATTCCTTGAAACAATGAACTTTTGAATACGGGATCGGAACCGCTCCCGGGGATGGCTGAGCCATTGTCAAGCACAGCAGGAGTTGGACAGGCACTTTGATGCGGCCAATAGGAGGATGGATCCCCAGCGCGCGCAGATGAATGGACCAATGGGGAAGGCGAACTGACCGGGGACTCCAGGCAGCGCGAAGTATAATTGTGTCAACTTTGAACGGGAAGGGAGAACGCCTTCTCCAACGAATGCATGCTTGTAGATTCGTTGTACCAGTTAAGATTCTGTGAATAAACTGCTGTCTGCGTCTAACCATAGTTGCCAGTGTGAGTCTCTCCTTCCGAAAGAACACGCAAAGACGGGACCCCGCGGGTCCGTCTTAACACCCCACAGGGTCTCCTTTATTGTACCCAATTACCGTTAGGATCACCTTTTTCATATCAGCTAGGGTTCTGGCCCCTACATTTAACAGGGCAGGGTTTGCAGACTGCACTGACTGGCTCAGGCACATTATGATGAGTTTTACCTCCTCTCTGTCATCTAGCTCATGTAAAACTTGTTGTTGCCTGACCCTTTCATTATTCCATTGTGCATTGAGAGTTGAGCTTTTAATTTCTCAATCTCATGCAGGCACTTCGTGTAGTCTGCAGCTACCTGTTTCTTCTCCCTATCTGCCTGGTATGTTTTCAATTCCTGCTCCGCCCCTAACAATTGTCCCAGACAGTACGTCATTCCCATGCTCTTTCAAGTTTGGAAGCCCACTTCCCTTGTATTTTTGTCTGAGGGATCCTGGTCCCATTTCATCATTACATCAACATTCTGCCCATATGGGCCACTTTTTCTTATGAATGTATTGCCTTAGCTTCCTTTCCTATATGGGACAATCTTCAACTAAATTGTTAGTTTATAGTGTATTTTGTTGTTCTAGCATTAATTGTATTAAATAAATAAGTATGGTTTATTATTATTAGGAGTTGACTCCCAGCTTCTTTGCTAGATATGAGAGTTAAACACATTGTGTGGCAGGTGCAACAAATTGGCACCCTAAATGGGTCCTCGATAAGAAGTGACTTTGTTGCTCCAAGATCGAATCCCGTGAAATCTAATATTCCTTGAGATTTTGCTTGAGTCGGTTGTTAAGAGAACAGCTGTCCCATGCAAAGGCCAGGAATTCTAGTAAATCAAAGGAGATAGAAAGATCTGCATTGAAATGTTCTTTAAAGGATAAAGTCAACTTCTGATCAAGCAAGTGTGTGTGTGTGTGTGTATTTGAAGCCATATCCTCAGTCGGATCCACTCCATATACCCCTTAGTTTAATCAAGAATGGCAGAGAAAGGCGCTGAAGTAGAATATTGTTCCAAATGGGGAAAGAAACTAAGGCAATACACCAGTAAGCAAAAGTGGCCCGGCAGAATTTTGTTGTAATGATGAAGTGGGACAGGATCCCTAGGAAATAAAAGATTGGGAGGATTTCAGAAAAATTCAAAACAAGTGGGCTTCCAAACTTGAAAAGGTCATAGCAATGATGTGCTGTCTGGGACAATTGTTAGGGACAAAGCAAGAATTTAAAACAGTCATAAAGAAAGAAATAACAAAGTTAAAACTTTGTTAGTGGGCGGCATGGTGGCACAGTGGTTAGCACTGCTGCCTCACAGTGCCTGAGACCCAGGTTCAATTTCCACCTCAGGCGACTGACTGTGTGGAGTTTGCACGTTCTCCCCGTGTCTGCATGGGTTTCCTCCAGGTGCTCCGGTTTCCTCCCACAGTCCAAAGATGTGCGGGTCAGGTGAATTGGCCATGCTAAATTGCCCGTAGTGTTAGTTAACGAGTAAATGTAGGGGTATGGGTGGGTTGCGCTTTGGCGGGTCGGTGTGGACTTGTTGGGCCGAAGGGCCTGTTTCCACACTGTAATGTAGTGTAATCTAATCTAATCGAAAAACACAGCTCAGGACCAGAGAAATCAGGCAAATCTACCTCAATGGGGCAATTCCAAACCCAGTGTGAGAAAGCATATCAGGATACCCAGCGTGCAGAGTCAGCTAAAGAGGCTGCTGAGAATGAAATAAGTCAATTAAGAAATAAATATGCAGATTTACAAGCAGCAGAAAAGGTGATGCTCCTGACAGATAGGGAGAAGAAACGGGCAGCTGTAGACTACACTAAGTGCCTGTGGGAGACTGAGAAGTTAAAAGCCCAACTCTCAATTCGCAATGAAATAATATGCACATATGAGGACGTTAAAAAGGAAGGAGAAGGACAGGAGATAGACTGAGATGAGTTCAGGGAAGATGCGCAGTAGTACACCATGTGCGTGGAGGAATGGGGTCTGCCCCCACCCTTCCCAAAAGAGTCAATTCCTTCAACACCCCTGGGGACACTCCTGTCACAATGAACCCGATTACCACTGAAAGATGGATCAGGGATGCCAATGACTCAGCAAACATACACCACCCCATTTACAGCGGAACAATTAACAGAAATCGCTAAAGAGGTTCCAGACGCTGAGCCATTGGATCATCCATTTGTATACTTTGAAAGGGTCAGACAACAATGATTTTACCTGGGTTAGGTGAGAGAGTGCAAGTCAAACTTATCATAATGTGTCTGAGCCAGTTAGTGCAGTCTGCAATCCCAGCCCCGCTAAATGTAGGGAAGGAACCCTAGCTGATATGAAAAATGTGATCCTAACAGCAATTGGGAACAATAAGGGAGACCCCATTGACAGGTTAAACAAGTGTGGCAGAAGAAGGGGTAACATCCGACTTCCTCTGTCAGTCGTTTATGGGTGCACTTTACAGGAGTCTATGGAGACTTAAACAAGGGTCAATTATCCGAGGTTTTGGGCAAAAGCCGTTTATCAGGAAGGACTTTTGCCCAAAACATTGTTTTTCCTGCTCCTTGGATGCTGCCTGACCTGTGCTTTTCCAGCACCACACTAATCTTGATCTAATCTAGCATCTGCAGTACTCACTTCTGCTCAGTTATCTGAGGCTGACTCAGCTAAGTGGGCTAGGACTTTAGTTTCACATGCCACCAAAGAGAGCAAGAAGGCATGTGTGAACTTCAATCCTGCAGAACCAAGCCAAAATGAAGCATGGGTTCTGAGGAGAATGTCCTGGGTGTGGGAGAAAGAAGCCCGTGAACTAAACAAGAGTAAAACAGAGAAAGGAGGCAAAATGCTCCAGTGTGGAGGAATAAAGGAAGAGGGGGGAGCTCTTATCAAAGAAACCCAGTTCCATCATACACAGCCACAGGGGAAGACATGGCAGCCAGCCCAGTGCTACCATTGCGGATGCACAGGATACTATATGCAAGAATGTAGAGACAATGTGCAGCCACACTCGCTACCACAAGTACCACCGACTGCAGCAGGAACAAGGGATGATAGAGGAAGTCACCAAATCCTGTTAGAAGGCCGAACTCGCAGGCTTCAGTCCATGCTGTGGACACTAACCAACCCATACACACCCCATTCCCAACCTTTCGAGGCATCAGCATGACTGTGTCAGGTTTTTGCCTCCCCAGTGTGCGTGTGCAACACAAAGTGGAATAGTGTCGGTAGACTATGGCAAGGCAGGAGACTGCCCTGTAGAGTTTCCCTCACAACTTTGAACAACTCGAGATTTAATTATCTATCCTGGCAAACCACAGGGACTATTGCTTTATTTATTTATTGCAAAAATATACTTTATTCATAAAAATAAATCTTTGGTACCTGTACAGTTAATTAGATTAGATAACATTACAGTGTGGAAACAGGCCCTTCAGCCCAACAAGTCCACACCGACCCGCTGAAGCGCAACCCACCCATACCCCTACATTTACGCCTTACCTAACACTATGGGCAATTTAGCATGGCCAATTCACCTTATCTTCACATCTTTGGACTGTGGGAGGAAACCGGAGCACCCGGAGGAAACCCACGCAGACACGGGGAGAACGAGCAAACTCCACACAGTCAGTCGCCTGAGGCGGGAATTGAACCCGGGTCTCTGGTGCTGTGAGGCAGCAGTGCTAACCACTGTGCCATCGTGCCGCCCACTTAATGGAGCTGTTCATATCTCTACTCTCTTACAGAAAACAAACTAAATCTTTGATATTCACCATTGTCTTTATTTGTCGTAAACCTCTTGCCATTCAGCTGAGTGTCAGTGGGGCCCAATTATGGGTTGGACTGCCGTTATTCTTCAGAAGAGGGACCTTACAGGGTGCTCTTTCCCCACCGTGCCTTTGAAGCAGCTGCCCCAAGCTTCAGCTTGTCCCTCAGCACGTAGTCCTGGAGCTTGGAATGTGACAGTTTGCAACACTCGATCAGGAACAACTCCTTCAACTGGAAGACCAACAAGTTTTGGGCAGACCAAAGAATGTCTTTCACTGAGTTGATGGTCCTACAGGCACAATTGATGTTCGTCTGGTGTGCATCAAAGGGAACAGACCGGCGTCCCATGTCATGGAGCTACTTAGGACGAATCTTGACAAACACCACTGCATTCCTCTCCAGACTTTCTTTGCATAGGCACATTGCAGAAGGAGGTGTGTGACAGTCTCGTCCCCTGCTTGTCATCAGGGTGAGGGTAGCAATGGCTATGTTTTTTCATAGTGTCCCTTGGGACGTGGTCCATCTTCAATCTCCACAAGAAGTGAAAGATGGCCCAGCTGACTGTGGCGGCACAGGTCGGGGAATAGGCCAGACCTGCACCACGTACAACAACGCTGAGAGTACCTCATACCAGATGACCAGGTTTTTACCTGCGTGGAGAGTGACCGGTATTCTCATCTGCCCAATTTCTGCCTCACCTTAGTGAGACGCTCCTCCCAGGACTTGGCACATGCCCTCCAAACCAAATATACAGCACCTTCAGGTGGTCTTTCCTGATGGTGAAGGGATTAGAAGATTGGTCCGCCCAGTTTCCAAATGGCACAGCCTAGCTCTTGCCTCAATTTACCTTAGCCCTCGAGGCCTATTCAAACTGGTCACAGATGCACATGAATCTGTGCAATGACAGTGGATCCCAGCAGAAAATGGTGATGTCATCCATGTACGGGATGCCTTAACCTGTAGGCCCCTTCTGCCAGGAATAGTCACCCCTCTCAGACTCACATCCTTCCATATTGACTCTGTAAATGGCTCTATATAGCTCACAAACAAAGCAGGAAAGAGTGGGCAGCCCTGCCTGACTCCACATCTGATTGGAAAGCTTCTGATTCCCGCCCGTTGATCGAGACTGCACTGACAATGTTGGTGTACAGGAATCGGATCCAATTGTAGATTCCCTCCCCAAAATCCATTTTGGAAGTAACTTCTCTCATGTGCATGTGCGATATCCTGTCAAAGGCTTTCTCCTGGTCCAGGCTGTTGAGGAAGGTGTCCACCCCCTGTCCTGCACATATCATTGAGAAGCACGAGACTCTCAGTGATTTTCCTGCCAGGTACAACACTGGCTTGGTTGGGGTGAATCACCAACTTCAGAGCAGACCTAACCCGGTTGGCAATGATCTTTGGTAAGATTTTGTAATCCCAACGGGTGGGAATCAGAAAGCTTTCCAATCTCACATTTAGCAGTGAGATTGGTCACCAATTTCTGATATTCTCCCTCTCCCCCTTCCACTTGTACCTTTCCTCATGGATTCACTGATGGTACTTATCAGAAGCATACTGTCCTACACCTTCAGCAGGTCCTGGCCAATAAACTCCCAAAGAGCAGAACAAAACTTGACCCGTTAGCTGTCGTTTCCAGAGTTTTATTCATTTCAAAGGACTCGAGGGCCTTGGTCAGCTTGTCCAGAGATAGCGCTGGTCCAGCCTGTCCCACGTGCTGTCATCTAAAGCCTCCTTGATAGAGAACAGGAACGACTGAGAGACCACACAGTCAGTGGGCTTCATGTCATAGAGACTGGCATAAAAGGATTTGCTGATCCTCATGATGTCATTCTGAAATGACGTTACTGAGCCATCTTCTTCCATCTGGCTTGCTGAGCACAAAGTTGGCCTTGTGCACCTTCTGGAAAAAGAAACGTGAGCATGTCTCATCCTGTTTCACAGAGCAGACCCTGGACCGGATGATTATCTTGGAGGCCTCTGAGGCAAAGAGCGAGGATTGCTGGCCCTTCACCTCTTGGAGGTCCTCTGTGACATCAACCCCTTCATCTGCAGCAGGAGTAGGTTCTGCATACTTTTCTGGAGTTTGGACAGTTTTCCCCATCTCTCTTTTGCCTTCTGCACACCTTTGAGGATAAAGATCCTTTTGATGTTCCCTTTGACTGTTTCCCACTATCTGGTGGAGACTCAAAGAGGAACTTCACGGTTCTCCAGTCTGCGTAATTCCTTTTGAGCTCCTCAACGTTTTCTGGGGTCAAGAATTTTGCTTTCAGCTTCCACGTTCCCTTGCTGGCCTGCTGGTCATCCTGTAGGTGACAGTCAGCCAGCAGGAGGCAGTGATCAGAGAAGAACATCGGCTCGATGTAGTGGATCTGACCAAGAACTCACAAGACACCAACAGGAAATCTATCCTTAAGCGAATAGACCCTTCTGCCCATGCGCTCTACCAAAAGCGAATAGATTCCACAGCCTGACTCCCACTTCCCCAACGTATTAGTGCACTCTTGTCTTTCCTAGGTCTAGTGGTATACTGCAGGAACCATATAGATGGGCTTGCTATCAAGGCAGCCCCACTCTCAGAGTTGCTGAAAAAGAATGCTGCCTAGAATTGAACATCACAACATACAAAGGCAGTAACTGATTTAAAATACACCTTTGCAACAGCCTTACTAGACCCCAACTCTAACTTATCATATGCCCTAGAAATTGCAGTCAAGGACCAGACAATAGCAGCTGTTCTATTGCAAGAGCGACACAGGAGACTAGGCCCAGCGGTTTATGCCTCCAGGGTCCTACAGCCCCTGTAATAAGGGTTTCAATGTGCGTGCGACACCTCCTCACAGTCTTTTGGACAGTCCAGTACTTCAGTTACATTATTGATTTAAACCCACTGACTATGTTAATTGAGCACACCCCAATCCAGCTCCTGCTGGACAGCTGACTAAAAGAGGGTAAGTCATATTCGAGCTGCACGGTGAACTCTGCTGCTGATCAGGACATCATGACTAATCAGTACCAAGGCGCCCACCTTCCTAGCCAATAACCTAAATTATGGGAGAGACCCATATGATTGCCACATCATAGCTACTCAACAGCTGAAAATGTGTTGCTGGAAAAGCGCAGCAGGTCAGGCAGCATCCAGGGAACAGGAGAATCGACGTTTCGGGCACAAGCCCTTCTTCAGCCCTTCCTGAAGAAGGACTTATGCCCAAAACGTCGATTCTCCTGTTCCCTGGATGCTGCCTGACCTGCTGCCCTTTTCCAGCAACACATTTTCAGCTCTGATCTCCAGCATCTGCAGACCTCACTTTCTCCTCATAGCTACTCAACACTCCACTGGCCCTTTTATACCAAAACAGCAGGAGAGAGGATGAGGAATCAGAGAAAAAGATAGACAGGCAGACAATGCAGTCAAAATCTGTGCAGATGAATCCTCCACCATAGAGGATGGCAGTCGGATCACCAACTCTGAAGAAGGGCTTATGCCCGAAACGTCGATTCTCCTGTTCCTTGGATGCTGCCTGACCTGCTGCGCTTTTCCAGCAACACATTTTCAGCTGGGATATATATGACAGACACTCAGGAACAGCCACTGGTTGAACTTGCTTTAAAATCACCAAATCATCTAAGTGCTCAAGCTGCAGAACTAGCCACCCTGATTTGTTCCCTGGATGATAACATGTATGTGTGCAGCAGCCTCACTGATTTTTACCATTATGAGAAGCTAGAGGTTTTATTTCTGCTGATAGGAAACCCCTGCCATCAGTCCCCTAATTAAAATACGTACTGCAGGCTGCCAGTGGAAGGAAATATGGCATAATTAAAGTTAGAAGCCACCACAAAACATCTCCAGAAGGTAACCACAAAGTGGATGAGTTAGTTAAGGGAGGTGCTCATGTAGCAGAATTATGGCAGCCACGCACAGCAGGCAAATGCAGTCACTGTGAGCCAAACAGAAGGGTCTTAGGCAAACACAACAGCGTGATAATTGCTTAACACAGATTTTGGAAGGAGTTTATCCAGCCAAATGCTAAATGGAAAGATTCCCTCGAGATATGGGACAGATTAGTTTTAAAAGCAGGAATTTATGTAATTCTGATTCAAGACAGGAATCAAATCAGATATCTATGCTATGATGGGATTGAGCACCAGGGAATAAAGACCAATACCGAACGATTGTTGGCCTGAGTTACATAATGATTTAGCACACTACATAGAGAACTGTCTGGACTGTACCCAATACAATCCAGACAGATACGCTTGAAAGGCAGAACTGAAGCACACCCTGAATGCATTCATTCATTAATCCAGGTGATGAAACAGCTCCTGACAGTCAGCCAAGGCGAGGTGCAACTGTTTCTGATGGTCTGAACTCAGACACATTTCACACATCTCGTCCCAGTGGGGCCAACTCTTATTCCTGCACGTGCTGATAGGAATAACCAGGTTACAGTTCTTCAGTTTTCCCTAACATCATTCATTGGATATAGTCTCCATATCAGATTCTATCCATGGTGACAATGACTGTCTCATCTTTGACTTCACATTTCCTTCGTAGAACACAATAACCACATCATCTTCAGATTTGATTCATTGGTCATAATTAACGCCTCATTTTAGTCTTTTCTGACGACTCCACAGTTAGGCCATTTAAAACTACACACCCCTACCACTAGAAATGAAGGTTGGAGCCTACCAGGCTTCTAAACCCGTATTAGCGTTCTACATGGGGTTCCTATTCCTTTTTTTAAAAAGTGGGGGAGGATTGGGAGAAATGCATTACACCTATTCAAAATTATTCAAGCATAAGACAAGGAAAACAACAGAAACAACCTTGATATCTCCCCAGGACAACTATGAGCACAAGGAACATAATCAAGATGTACTTCATTGGGATCATCGTTACCAGAAACAATACACAAGAAACACCGAATGGACCAGGGTATTTATGGCTTGGCCCACCTGATGCAGGCAAATATGAGGATGGTGTATTATGGGTACTCAGCCCATCTTTTCTATGTCACTCTGTAAGCCACAACATCCTTCGGCACAATCCACAACTCTGCCTACCTTAGTGTCATCTGCAATTTTACTAACTCATCCTTCTACTCCCACATCCAGATCATTTATAAAAATGACAAACAGCAGTGACCCTTGTAGCACACCACTGATAACTGAGCTCCAGGATGAACATTTCCCATCAACCACCCCGCCCTATCTTTTTTCAACTAGCCAATTTCTGATCCAATTCGCTAAATCACCTTCAATCCTGAAACTCCTTATTTTGTGCAATAGCCTACCATGTGGAATCTTATCAAACGCCTTACTGAAATCCATATGTACCACATCAACCACTTTACCTTCATCCACCTGTTTTGTCACCGTCTCAAAGAACTCAATAAGGTTAGTAAGGCATGACCTACCCTTCACAGAACCATGTTGACTATCTCTGATTGATTTGTTCCTTTCCAGGCGATTATAAATCCTATCTCTTATAATCTTTTCCAACACCTTACCCACAACTGAAGTAAGGCTCACTGGCCTATAATTACTAGGGTTATTTCAACACCATTTCTTAAACAAGGGAACAACATTTGCTATCCTCCAGCCTTCTGGCACTACTCCTGTCAACAATGATGACATAAAGATCAAAGCCAAAGGCTGTGCAACCTCCTCTCTGGCTTCCCAGAGAATCCGAGGACAGATCCCATCCAACCCAGGAGTCTTATCTACTTTCACATCTTCCAAAATTGCTAAAACCTCCTTGTTGTCACCTGCAATCCCATCTAATCTAGTAGCCTATATCTCCGTATTTTCATTAACATTGCCCTTTTCCAAAGTGAATACTGACGAAAAGTATTCATTTAAGTGCTTCCCTATGTTCTCAGATTCCACACACAACATTCCACTACTATCTTTGATTGGCCCGAATCTTATGCTAGTCATTCTTTTATTCATGATAAACCAATAGAAGGCCTTAGGGTTTTCCTTGATCCTATCTCCAACAACTTCTCATGTCCCCTCCTGGCTCTTCTTAGCCCTATCTTTAGATCTTTTCTGGCTAACATAACTTTCAAGCCCTCTAAATGAGCCTTCACGCCTCATCCTCACATAAGCCTTCTTCTTCCTCTTGACAAGAGCTTCAACTTCTTTAGTAAACCATGGCTCCCTCTCTCGACAACTACCTCCCTGTCTGACAGTAGCTGCTCCTTGAATAAACTCCACATTCCAAGTGTGTCCATCCCCTGCAGTTTCCTTCCCCATCCTATTGCCAAAATGCTCACCTACCTCCAAATCTAGCACCTGGCTGGGTTTATTCCCCAGTATCCAATCCAATATGGCATCAATTTATGTAAATGGGCAGTACAAAGAGATCTGGGTGTTCTTGTACAGGTAAGCATGCAGGTATAGCAGGTAGTGAAGAAGGCTGATAGCATGCTGGCCTTCATAACAAGAGGGATTGAGTATAAAAGCAAAGAGGTTCTTCTACAGCTGTACAGGGCCCTGGTGAGACCACACCTCGAGTACTGTGTGCAGTTCTGGTCTCCAAATTTGAGGAAAGACATTCTGGCTATTGAGAGAGTGCAGCATAGGTTCACGAGGTCAATTCCTGGAATGGCGGGACTACCTTACGCTGAAAGACTGGAGCGACTGGGCTTGTATACCCTTGAGCTTAAAAGACTGAGAGGGGATCTGATTGAGACATATAAGATTATTAAAGGATTGGACACTCTGGAGGCAGGAAACATGTTTCCGCTGATGGGTGAGTCCCAAAGCAGAAGACACAGCTTAAAAATACGGGGTAGACCATTTAGGACAGAGATGAGGAGAAACGTCTTCACCCAGAGAGTGGTTGCTGTGTGGAATGCTCTGCCCCAGAGGGCAGTGGAGGCCCAGTCTCTGGATTCATTTAAGAAAGAATTGGATAGAGCTCTCGAGGATAGTGGAATGAAGGGTTATGGAGATAAGGCAGGAACAGGATACTGATTAAGGATGATCAGCCATGATCATATTGAATGGTGGTGCAGGTTCGAAGGGCAGAATGGCCTACACCTGCACCTATTGTCGTCCCTTGTTGGTCTGTCTACATACTGTGTCAGAAAACCCTTCTGCACACATTGAACAAAAACTGATCAATCTAAACTGATCAATCTAGTATTCACAGTCAATGTTGGGGAAGTTAAAGTCCCCCATAACAACTACCCTGTTACTCTCGCTCCATAGGATAGCATAAAGTAATCATTTATGCTATCCTTTCCTCTACATCCCTGGAACAATTCAGAGGCCTATAGAAAACTCCCATCATTCTAACCTCAGCCTAAACTACCTCAGTGGATGACTCATCAAATATTATCTCAGCTGCTGAAATACTACCCTTGATTAACAATGCCACACCCCGCCTCTTTTACCATCTTCTCTATTTTTACTGAAACATCTAAATCCTGGAACCTGCAACAACTATTCCTGTCCCTGCTCTATCCATGTCTCTGAAATGGCCACAACATCGAAATCCCAAGTACCAACACATGCTGTAAATTCACCCACCTTATTCCAGATGCTCCTGGCATTGAAGTACACACATTTCAAACCAACCCCCTGACTGCTGGTATCCTCTCGTGACCTTGTAAACCTATCCCTGACCTCACTACCGTCAACGTCCTGTACACTGGAACTACAATTCAGGTTCTCATCCCCCTGCAGCATTAGTTTGAACCACCCCCCACACCCACCCCACCCCCAACCCCCCACCCTGAAGAGCATTAGCAAATTTCCCCCCCAGGATATTGGTACCCCTCTGGTTCAGGTGAAGACCATCCTGTTTGTAGAGTTCCCACCTTTTCCAGAAAGAACTCCAATTATCCAAGAATCCAAAACCTTCCCTCCTGCACCAACCCTGCAGCCATGTGTTCAGCTCCGCGCTCTCCCTGTTCCTCACTTCACTAGCACATGGCATGGGCAACAAACCGGAAATAACTACTCTGTTTTTTCTAGCTCTAAGCTTCTACCCTAGCTCCCTGAATTTCTGCCTTCGATCCCCGTGGGCACAGTGGTTAGCACTGCTGCCTCACAGCGCCAGAGACCTGGGTTCAATTCCCACCTCAGGCGACTGACTGTATGGAGTTTGTACGTTCTCCCCGTGTCTGCGTGCTCCGGTTTCCTCCCACAGTCCAAAGATGTGCAGGTCAGGTGAATTGGCCATGCTAAATTGCCCGTAGTGTTAGGTAAGGGGTAAATGTAGGGGCATGGGTGGGTTGCGCTTCGGCAGGTCGGTGTGGACTTGTTGGGCCGAAGGGCCTGTTTCCACATTGTAATGTAATGTAATCTAATCTAATGCCACCTTTCTCCCTACCTATGTCGTTAGTGCCTATATGGACCACGACTTCGGGCTGCTCCCCCTCCCCCTCAAGGATCCCAAAATCACGATCAGAGACATCATGAACCCTGGCACCTGGGAGGCAACACACCAGCTATGAGTATCTCTTGTTCCCACAAAACTGCCTATCTGACCCCCTAACTATGGAGTCCTCAGTGACTGAAGCTCTGCTCCTCTTACCCCTTCCCTTCTGAGCAACAGGGACAGACTCTGTGCCAGAGACCTGTGCCCCATTGCTTACCCCTGGTAAGTCATTCCCCCCAACAGTATCCAAAACAATATACTTGTTGTTGAGGGGAACCACCACAGGAGATCCCTGCACTGCCTGCCGGTTTCCTTTCCCACCCCTGACGTTAATCCATCTATCTTCTTCACATGGTTGTGGACTAAGTATCTCCCTGGAACTCCTCTCAATAACCCCCTCTGCCTCCAAATGATCCAAAGTTCATTCAGCTCCAGCTCCAGTTCCCTAACACTGTTCTTGAGGAGCTGGAGTTATGTGCACTTCCCACAAATGAGGTCAGCAGGTAACCCTTACCTCCCATATACTGCAGGAGGAACATTCAACTGTCCTAACCTCCATTCCCACTATTTTAAATTCCCAAATAGACTGCAGAAAAATTAAACACAAAAGAAAAGAAAACACTTGTCACCTTACCAATCGACGCACAGAACTTTTTTTTGGTTAGAGGAGGAGGATAGGTGGGAGACATTACCCGAGCAGTGTTTCAGGTAAAGCAATCGCCCAAATATGTAACCTTGTGACCTCTCCATCTGCATCCAGGAACTGCACAATGCCCAACCTCACTTAGCACATATCAGTATGGGGCAGCCCAACATAATGTCACCAACGTAACTACAAATTACGTGATAGATTTAAGACAGATGTCAGAGGCAGGTTCTTTACGCAGAGAGTGGCAAGGGTGTGGAATGCCCTACCTGCTAATGTAGTCAACTCAGCCACATTAGGGAGATTTAAACAATCCTTAGATAGGCATGTGGATGATGACGAGCTGAGAATAGTTCACAGGCTGGCGCAACACCGAGGGCAGAAGGACCTGTTCTGTGCTGTATTGTTCTATGTTCTAACACCACCATCTGTATTAGATCACACATACTTGCCAGGTTAGGCCCAACACTGTTGATAAATGTGTAAAATGGAAAAGGTGGAATTTAATGCGAGTGAAGAACTCCGGCAAACTCTGGGGGAATATCTGGAGAAGTATGACACTGGTCTCAAACCCCTGCTGGCACAGTTACACCAAATTCGAACCCAGTTGGCCATAGCCCATAAAACCTTCACCAAGGTCGTGCAGCAGGCCCACAATAGAAAAGAACGAATAAGACAAGTTAAAGATACGACTTGGTGGGAGGATTTCTGGGACTGGGGCTCCAACATACAAATTCATCCCCAGGTCCGTCTTGTGTCACATCTGTCTATTTTGTTAATCCTGGTTACTCTGGTATACCTCACCAACCTCACTGTCAAATTTGCCTGAAAAGAGAACTATCACAAAAACTGAACCTAGAGACCTCACCAAATTCATGGTCTCCACAAGCTTATTAAATGGTATTGTGAGATTGTAGATATTTGTTTAGCCTAGTAAATATTCATTTATGTTGTTTGTATAAAATATCCTATTCTCTTGTTGTATAAATGCTCTCTGGATTATTGGTTCATTTCTACACCGCAACCCTTACTTGATCACTTTATAAGGTTTGTTTGATTTTTCATTACAAATTTTTTTTGTTTGTTTTCTCCAATGGGTTTTAATCAACCACGTTTGCTTGATTAGCTGTTAAGTCCGAATTTTGATATTCCATTTAAATATTGTTTGATAATGTTTGCTTGATATTAGTTAAGTGTGATTTTCCCATATTATAACTGTAAGAGTTTAGCTGTTTAAGTGTGCTGTGCTTTGCTTGAGCCTGGATCATGTAGTCACAACACCAAAATCAGTCTATGATCATGTGATCCATCACGCTTCACGTTCAGCATCAAGAGGAGGGACTGTTGCCAGATAGGCCCTCAAAATGATGGATTTATGAAAAATGGACAATAAATGAGGCATGTTGGGAAGTTGAGACAAGCCTTCACCAAAACTGACTGCGCTCAAAGACTGTGGAATAAACATGCTGCATCTGCAGACAGTATACAATTGATTCAGCAGCTGCAGAGTATACAATGTATACACTTGAATTGAATTGAATACAATTAACCTGAATGCTATCCCCTGGGCACCTCACACATTTATTTGAAAAGGGCTTCCTGACCTATGTGTTCCCAAAACCTCTAGGAATGGATGCTCAAGGACCACTCTGCCGTTCACTCACCTGATTGGGTCCGATTGATCAGGGTGATCAAGCCCTGATCAATCTATTGGTGGACATCAAAGTCCCTCCCAAAAGTGCATGAAGACTTCTCAGAATCGCTGCAACACCACCCTCAGGAGCAGTAACTCAAGACCAAACACCAGGAAGAGAAGACACCCCTAGGACCACCAGGAGACAAAGACCAGATGATCATCACCATGTGGATCAAGGCCAAGATCTAGCGTGGTGGTATATGATCATCCAGAGTTGAGTTAAAGTACAAAATAGCTGATTAGTTTTATCATGTAAATTGTTAGTTGGTAGTGTATTTTGTTATTATATTGTTCTTAATAAATAAATATTATCATTTATTACCATAAGGAGTCAACTTGCAGTTTTGTTTTTAGATATAATAGTTAAAACACACTGTGTGGTAGATGCAACAATATACAAGAATGAGGTACTAGAAAACTCCAAGGAGTCAGCGCTTGCAGTATTCCATTTGATAGGTATTTCTTTACGTTATCTCTGTTTTAATTCTAAGATGTCAACCCACTCCCCACTTCCAATGCTGATCAACTCCTATTTCCTGATGCACGTGAATCTTCTCCCATCTGCATTCTCTTTCTCGAGGTGGTTAACTGAAAGGTTGGGAGCGTGCTGTCTGCAGCCAGCTTAGTTACGATTGTGGATGCGGTTTTGTGCACCCATTCTGCTGTCTGGTATTGCAGCTCAACTCTTCAACATTTGATATGGGATGTTTGCAGTTCAAATGTTTCTATTCAAAGCATAGTTGTTTCAATTTAAAAATCATGACCATTCAAATTTATTGCATATCTCCATTAGTCACAAACCATTTCTGATCGTCTTGCCACAGAAATGAACCTCAAGACGCTGAAACAGTGATGGGGTTTAGGGCTTTACCATTGCCCAGGTAACAAAGACCTTTTCTAATGGAGCAGAGAGGGAGCACATGGTGACTTGCTCTTCAATATTTAACATTATTCAATGAAGAATCAATCTCCTTCCACACAGAGCACAAAGATATCACTTTACATTAAAAGTAAACAAATAAGCAGCCAGTTATGAAGCAGAAACAGCTTATTTTTTTCATGCAGACAAAATGCCTCAAGATACTACACAGAAACAGAACCAGACAAAAATCAATACTGAGCTAAATCAGGAGATAGTTAAGAGATGTAAAGCTTGGTCAAGGAATGGCCCCACGGAATGCAAAAACCAAAGTAATTGGTGAGTTTCCCACACTATCAACAAAAAGAACAGTACAACAATTCCTGGGATTGGGTGGATTTTATTGAAACTTTGCACCAGATTTTAGCGGTGTGGCTGCTCCACCCACTGAATTGCTAAGGAAAGGCAGGTTTCAGTGGGCATCAGAAGGCCTTTTTTCAGTTTGAAAGCCGTGGTAACCACTGTCCAATATTAGCCATGCCTAATTATACAAAGCTAGTCAAGATGGCTATCAATATGAGTAACCTGCCTGACCTGCTGCCCATTTCCAGTGGCACATTTTTTGACTTGAATCAATGCGTATCAGAGTGTAAATTCTCCGTTAGTTGGAGACAGGGGAAGATGGTTGTGATTGTTGGAGGTCAGTCATCGCAGCTCGAGGACATCTCTGCAAGAGATCCTCAGGATAGTATCCTACTCCCAACCATCTTCAGTTGCTTCATCAATGACCTTCCTGCCATAATAAGACAAGAACTGGTGATGTTGTTGATGATTGCACAATGTTCAGCACCATTCATGACTCTTCAGATACTGAAGCAACAAGATCTGAACAATATCCAGGCTTGGGCTGTCAAATGGCAAATAATATTTGCACCACACAAATGCCAGGCTATGAGCATCACCAATTAGAGACAATCTAACCACCAAACCTTGACTTTCAATGGTGTTATCATCACTGAAACTCCTTTATCAACATCTTGGCTATCATTTACCAGAAACACAACTGGACTCACCATATAAATACAGTGGCTACAAGAGCAGGTCAGAGACTAGGAATACTGCGGCGAGTAATTCACCTCCTGACTCCTCAAAGCCTGTCCACCATCTACAAGGCACAAGTCGGAGTGTGATGGAATCATCCCTACTTGTCTGGATGACTGCAATCCAGCAACACTCAAGAAGCTTGATACCATCCAGGACAAAGCAGCTTGTTTGATTGGCACTACATCCACAAGCTTCCACTCTTTCCACCTGTAACGCTCAATAGCAGCAGCGTGTACTATCTACAAGATGCACTCAGAAATTCATCAAAGGTCATCAGACAGCACCTCCACAACCACTTCCATCTCAAATGACAAGGGCAGTCGATACATGAGAGTAAAACTTTCATGGATGTGGAAGGCTCCTTTGGGGCCTTGGATGGAGGTGAGGGAGGAGTTGTGGGCGCAGGTTTTGCAATTCCGACGGTGACAGGGGAAGGTGCCAGGATGGAAGGGTGGGTTGTTGGGGGGCATGGACCTGACCAGGTAGTCACGGAAGGATCAGTCTTTGCGGAAAGCGGAAAGGGGTGGGGAGGGAAATATATCCCTGGTGATGGGGTCTGTTTTGAGGTGGTGGCAATGTCGGCAGATGATGCGGTTTATGCGAAGGTTGGTAGGGTAGAATGTGAGGACCAGGGGGATTCTGTCCTTGTTATGGTTGGAGGGGTGGGGTGCGGGATGTGGACGAGATGCGTTGGAGAGCATCTTCAACCATGTGGGAAGGGAAATAGCGGTCTCTAAAGAAGGAGGCCATCTGGTGTGTTCTGTGGTGGAACTGGTTCTCCTGGGAGCAGATACGGCAGAGATGGAGGAATTGGGAATATGGGATAGCATTTTCGCAGTAGGTAGGGTGGGAAGAGGTGTAATCCAGGTAGCTGTGGGAGTCGGTAAGTTTGTAAAAAATGTCAGTGTCAAGTTGGTCATCATTGATGGAAATGGAGAGGTCCAGGAAGGGGAGGGAGGTGTCAGAGATGGTCCAGGTGAATTTAAGGTCAGGGTGGAATGTGTTGGTGAAGTTGGTGAACTGCTCAACCTCCTGGCGGGAGCATGAGGTGGAGCCAATGCTGTCATCAATGTAGCAGAGGAAGAGGTGGGGAGTGGTGCCAGTGTAGCTACGGAAGATGGACTGTTCTACGTAGCCGATAAAGAGACAGGCATAGCTGGGGCCCATACGGGTGCCCATGGCTACCCCTTTGATCTGGAGGAAGTGCGAGGATTTGAAGGAGAAATCGTTAAGGGTGAGGACCAGTTCAGCCAAACGAATGAGAGTGTCAGTGGAAGGGTACTTTGGGGATGTCGGGAGAGGATGAAATGGAGGGCTTGGAGGCCCCGGTCATTGCAGATGGAGGTGTAGAGGGATTGGCTGTCCATGGTGAAAATGAGGCATGGGGGGCAGGGAAAACGGAAGTCTTGGAAGAGGTGGAGGGCATGGGTGGTGTTGGGCGTGGCGAGCTCCTGGACTCGGGGGTCGGGGGGGGAGAAGGACAGTGTCGAGGTAGGTAGAGATGAGTTTCGTGGGGCAGGAGCACGCTGAGGCAATGGGTTGGCCAAGGTGGTCAGGCTTGTGGATCTTGGGAAGGAGGTAGAATCAGGCAGTGTGGGGTTCCTGGGCTATGAGGTTGGAAGCTGTGGGTGGGAGATCTCCTGAGGTGATGAGGTTGTGTATGGTCTGGGAGATGATGGTTTGGTGATCCAAGGTAGGGTCATGGTCGAGGGGGCGGTAGGAGGAGGTGTCTTCAAGTTGACGTCTGGCTTCAGTGGTGTAGAGGTCAGTGCCCCAAATTACCACTGTACCCCCTTCATCCGCTGGTTTGATGGTGAGGTTGGGGTTGGAGCAGAGGGAGTGGAGGGCAACGCGTTGTGAGGGTGAGAGGTTGGAGTGGGGGAGGGGGATATACGGTTGAGGCAGTTCATGTCTCGGCGGCAGTTGGAAATGAAGAAATTGAGGGTGGGTAATTGGCCAGCACAGGGTGTCCAGGTGGATGGAGTGTGTTGGAGGCGTACGAAGGGGTCCTCGGAAGGTGGGTGGGA
This sequence comes from Chiloscyllium plagiosum, assembly GCF_004010195.1. Classification (NCBI taxonomy): domain Eukaryota; kingdom Metazoa; phylum Chordata; class Chondrichthyes; order Orectolobiformes; family Hemiscylliidae; genus Chiloscyllium; species Chiloscyllium plagiosum. Next base: position 397,369 of record NC_057733.1, read on the forward strand.
GTCCTGATTGAAAAAGTAAGCTCGGAGGCGGAGGCGGTGGAAGAAGAGTTTGACGTCACGACGAGTATTGAATTCATTGATGTGTGGGCAGAAGGGATTACCCTACCACTGATGTCAAGTTAACTGGTCTGTAATTCATTTTTTTTCCTGTCTCCTTTCTCAAATAGTGGGGTTACATTAGCTACCCTCCAATTCATAGGAATAGTTCCAGAGTCAATAGAATTTTAGTGCCTCTATTTCTACTGCCATTTCTTTAAGTACTGTGGGATGAAGGTTATCAGGCCATCAGGATTTATCTGTTTTCAATCCGATTAGTTTCCTCGATACTAACACTAATTTCTCTCAATTCCTCCTTCTCATTAGGCCCTGTGCTTCCCCATATTTTGTGATGTGTCCTCCTTTGTTTAATTGGCCTGCCATTATAAATTCCCCCATCCCTGACTGAAGGCAATTTTCATCTCTACTAATGTTTTCTCTTCATATATTGTACCTATAGAATATTCTAATATTGATTTGTATGTTTCCTGCATGCTGTTTTCCGTCTGTTAATCAATCTCTTTGTCTCCCTTTCTTGGAATCTATTACTCAGAACTGTTACTTTTGTAAACCCAATGAGTGTGCCTCTAGCTTGGATCTAATACAATCCCTAATTTCCCTTGTTAGCCATAGTCTGATCACATTTTCTGTTTTATTTTTGTACCAGACTGGAATGAATAACTGCTCTTTAACTGTTTGCCATTCCTATCTACCGTTATCCCTTTCAACAATAATTCTCCAATTTATCACAGCCAGATCAAGCCTCATAGCATTGTAATTTCCTTTATATTGATTCAAGATCCTATTCTCAGAAACAAATTTATCACTGTCCATCTTAATAAGAATACTACTCTATTGTGGTCACTTTTCCCGAAGGGTTGATGCACAACTAGATTGTCAATTATTCCTTCCTCATCACACAACACCCAGTCAAGGATGGCCTTTCTGTAGTTGCCTCCTAAACATATTCAAAAAGGCAGTATTGTGGACAGTGAGGAAGGTTATTAGAGATTGCACCAGGATCTTGATCAGCCAGGGAAGTAGACTGAGAAGTAGCAATTGGAGTTTAATATAGATAAGTGTGAAGTGTTTCATTTTGGAAAGTAAAATCAAAGTAGGAATTTTATGGTGCACGGTAGGGCCTTAAGGAGTGTCGTGGACATAGAACATAGAACATAGAACATAGAACAATACAGCACAGAACAGGCCCTTCGGCCCATGATATTGTGCCAGACATTTGTCCTAGCTTAAGCACCCATCCATGTACCTATCCAATTGCCACTTAAAGTTCGCCAATGATTCTGACTCTGCCACTCCCACAGGCAGCACATTCCATGCCCCCACCACTCTCTGGGTAAAGAACCCACCCCTGACATCTCCCCTATGCCTTCCATCCTTCACCTTAAATTCCAAAGCTTCCACATCTTTCCTAAAGTGAGGCGACCAGAACTGCACACAGTACTCCAAATGTGGCCTAATCAAAGTCCTGTACAGCTGTAACATCACTTCACGACTCTTGAATTCAATCCCTTTGCTAATGAATGCTAATACACCATAGGCCTTCTTACAAGCTCCATCCACCTGAGTGGCAACTTTCAAAAATCTATGAACAAGGAGCAGAGGGATTTTAGAGTTCATGGTCCTGTAAAAGTGGAATCACAGGTAGACAGGGTGGTGAAGAAAGCTTTTGATGCACTGGCCTTCATCAGTCAGGGCATTGATTATACAAGTTGGAAAGTTATATTGCAATTGCGCAGGACGTTGGTGAGGCCACATTTGGAGTATTGCATCCAGTTTTGGTCAACTTGCTATAGGAAGGATGTTATTAAATTGGAAAGCATGCAGAAGAAATTTACAAGGATGTTGCCAGGACTCAAGGGATTGAGTTTTGGGAGAGGTTGGATAAGCTAGGACTGCTTTCTTTAGAGCATAGGAGAGTGAGGGGTGGTCTTATTTAAGTATATAAGATCATGGATAAGGTGAATGCACTCAGTCTTTTCCTCAGGGTTTGGGAATCAAGGACTAGAGGGCATCAGTTTAAGCTAAGAGGGGAAAGAATAAATGGGAACCTGAGGAACATTTTTACACAGAGGGTGATATGTATATGGTATGAGATGCCAGCAGAACAAAGAAAATTACAGCATAGGAACAGGCCCTTTGGCCCTCAAAGCTTGCACTGATCCAGATCCTCCATCTAAACCTGTCGCCTATTTTCTAAGGACCTGTATCCCTCTGCTCCCTGCCCATTCATGTATGTCTAAATACACCTCTACCATCTCCGCTGGCAACACATTCCAGCACTCACCACTCTCTGTGTAAAAAATGTTCCATGCATATCTCCCATAAAGTGGCTGAGGGTGTATATTAACAACATTTAAAAAGCATTTGGACAAATACATGGATAGGAAAGTTTAAAATTACACAACACCAGGTTATAGTCCAACAGGTTTAATTGGAAGCACACTAGCTTGGAAGCACAAAGCTAGTGTGCTTCTAATTAAACCTGTTGGACTATAACCTGGTTAGATTAGATTAGATTAGATTAGATTACTTACAGTGTGGAAACAGGCCCTTCAGCCCAACAAGTCCACACCGACCCGCTGAAGCGTAACCCACCCAGACCCATTCTCCTATATTTACCCCTTACCTAACACTACGGGCAATTTAGCATGGTCAATTCACCTAACCTGCACATTTTTTTGGATTGTGGGAGGAAACCGGAGCACCCGGAGGAAACCCACGCAGACACGGGGAGAATGTGCAAACTCCACACAGAGAGTTGCCTGAGGCGGGAATTGAACCCGGGTCTCTGGCGTTGTGAGGCAGCAGTGCTAACCACTGTGCCACCGTGCCGCCCACAATGGTGTTGTGTGATTTTTAACTTTGTACACCCCAGTCCAACACCGGCATCTCCAAATCATGGATAGGAAAGGTTTAGAAGGATACGCGCCAAGTGCAGGGAAATGGGGTTAGCTTGGATGGATATTTTGGTCAACATGGGCTAGTTCGGGTCGAAGGGCCCATCTCCATGCTGTAGGATTCTTTGACTCTATAACATATCCATAATAAAATTATCATGTAAAGAGTTTTTTAAGGAGGTGATGAAGATGGTTAAGGAGTGAAAAGTGATTGGTGTGGTGAGATTAGATTAGAATCGCTACAATGCGGAAACAGGCCCTTCGGCCCAACCAGTCCACACCGACCCTCTGAAGAGTAACCCGCCCAGACCCATTTCCCTCTGACTAATACACCTAACACTATGGGCAATTTAGCATGGCCAATTCACCTGGCCTGCACATCTTTGGACTGTGGGAGGAAACCGGAGCAAACCCACGCAGACATGGGGAGAATGTGCAAACTCCACACAGACAGTCGCCCGAGACTGGAATTGAACCTGGGACTCTGGTGCTGTGAAGCAGCAGTACTAATCACTGAACCACCGTGCTGCCCCAAGACCCAAATGCAACTTTCACATTCGAAAACAGAGCGCACCCCAACTTGCAGCTACTGCCTAGCAACCGACAAAACAGAACCTACGTAACAGCAAACATTTCTCACGAGCCATGTAGGATTCAAACCTACAGTCTTCTGATCCGAAGTCAGATGTGTTATCCATTACGCCGCTGGCCGAATGCTAAGATGTCCAATACTGTCTACCTGGACTTCAGAAAAGCCTTTATCAAGGTCCCTCATGGAAGATTCGCACAAAAGATGAAGCCACATGGTATTTGGGTGAGCTGGCAAGATGGATGCAGAACTTAGTCATAGGAGACAGAGGGTAGCGATGGAAGGATACTTTTCAGAATGGAGGGTTGTGACTAGTGGTGTTCCACAGGGGTCAGTGCTAGGACCTCTGCTGTTCATGGTCTACATAAATGATTTGAAGGAAAGCGTAGCTGGTCTAATTAGTAAGATTCCAAACGCTGTGGATAGTGAGAAGGATATAGATCAGTTGGGTAGAAAAATGACAGGTGTGAGGTGATGCATTTTGGAAGGTCAAGTAAAGGAGAAAATGATACAATGAATCGCAGAACCCTTAGGAGTATTGATATGCAGAGGAATCTGGGTGTGCAGGTCCACAGGTCACTGAAGGTGGCAACACAGGTAGGTAAGGGAGTAAAAAAGGGCTACGGCATGCTTGCCTTCATTGGAAGGACCAGTGAGTATAAGAATAGACAAGTTATGTTGCAGCTTTAAAGAACTTTAGTGAGGGCACACTTGGAATATTTCTTACAGTTCTGGTCACCAGAAGGATATGGATGCTTTGGAACAAAGTACGAAAAAGTTTACCAGGACGTCACCTGGTATGGAGGATTTGAGCTATGAAGAAAGTTTATAGCACTGGCTGTCCTCTATTTTGTTTCAGGGTCCGTTTTACTCACAGTAAGTCTACTCTTCGGAAATTTTTTTTTAAATTTAACTATCAAACTGCCACTTATTCTGAAATTCAAAAAATTCTGAATTCCAAAAACCAGCCCATCCCGAGCATTTCAAATAAAGGATTGTGCACCTGTACTACTATTTGGGAACCTATCTACAATCCCTATTATCATTTCTGCCTTTCCTGTTTCTAAGCTCAACCCAAGCAGATTCTACTTCACAATTGCATGAATATATGTTTTCATTTCCATTTTACTGCCTTATCCAACTATTTACGTTAAAGGTATAAAGGATGGAAGGACAGCTCAAGATTGTGGAATGCTCCTGCCCTGTTTGCAAAGCCATGCACAATTCTAGTGCCCGTGGCCAGCATGTGTGCAGGAAGTGTCTCCAACTATAGCTCCTTGAAGCTAGAGGTTCAGAGCTGGAATGATGGCTAGGACACTGGAGCATCTGCAAGGCTGAGAATTTCATGGATAGCACATACAGAGAGTGATCAGTCTGCAAAATACCATGTTACCAAAATACCACAAATTCCTCTTACCACAAAATGCCCTATTAATATAGCATTCTGACTCTTATTCCTCTTCTTGCATTTGGCAGAGTCAACTGTGGTGCAAGAGTTTGGCTGCTGCCACTTTCCTATGAGAGGCCATTGCCCTCAACAATATCCAAACTGATACATCTGTTTTGCTAGAGAATGGTCACAGGGGATTTCTGCACTGCATTCCTCACCACCCTCTTAATATGTCTTGTGGTAATCCATTGCTTTATTGCCTATGACATCTTTGCCTGCAGACTGATCATTCTCTGTATCATGCTCCAGTGTCCTTGCCATCATTCCAGCTCTGAACCTCCAGCTTCAAGGAGCTATAGCTGGAGACACTTCCTGCACACATGCTGGCCACGGGCACTAGAATTGTGCATGGCTTTGCAAATAGAGCAGGAGCATTTCACAATCTTGAGCTGTCCTTCCATCTTTTAGGAGAAAGTGAGGTCTGCAGATGCTGGAGATCAAAGTTGAAACTTTATTGCTGGAACAGCACAGCAGGTCAGGCAGCATCCAGGGAACAGGAGATTCGACGTTTCGGGCACAGGCCCTGAAGAAGGGCCTGTGCCCGAAACGTCGAATCTCCTGTTCCCTGGATGCTGCCTGACCTGCTGTGCTGTTCCAGCAATAAAGTTTCAACTTCCATCTTTTATACCTTTCTAAGGCCCTTCTAACTTGGACCTCTGAAATTTCACTTTTGTGTGCTTTAAAACAAAAGTAAGACTTTAGAAATTAGCACTGAAAGCTACTCCTTTTAACTTAGCTTTATTTAAACTTTTATTCTCTGACTTATACTTACGTTAAGCTTCACCGGAGGGTCACTGATGATGTTACGTAGTATGGCGACGAAACCATCTGAAAATGAACCTTCCAGCTAAGTGAGCAAACTTACATCCAGGACCTCAACCTAAGTTACAAATTTCAAAACTCATTATACTTATCTCTGCTGTTTTTCAATCAATCCTTTAATACTGATATGCTTTTCTAAATTACTGCTATATAGGTCTTTAGTCCCTAAAAGTAGTTCCTTACCAGCCAATCAGCTCACCACTTTAGAACACAGAACAGGACAACAGGTCCTTCTGTGCTGACAATGAGACCATTCTAAACTTATCCCAGCTGTCTGCAAAGGTCTGTATCACTCGTTTCTCTGCATGTTCATAAGTCTGTCCAAATGCCTCTTCAATATCTCTGTTTCTACTCACTTTCCCTGGCATGTTCCAATCTTCTACCACCCTCTGCGTAAAAAAAAATGCCTTTCACATCTCCTTTTAAACTTTCCTCTTCTCACCTTATTCCTGGGAAAAAGGCTCCAACTATCCATGTTTCTCATAATTTTATATATTTCTATCAGGTTGCTCTTCAACCTCCAATGCTCAAGCAATTTTGTCCAACGTTTCCTTATATTTCATACCTTCCAATCCAAGTCACATCCTGGTAAACTTCTTCTGCTGCCTCTCCAAACCCTCCACATCCATCCTGTAGTGTGGTGACAAAAACTGCAAACAATAATCCAAATGTGGCCAAACTAAAGTTTGTAACAGCTGCAACTGACTGGCCAACTTTTTTACTCAATGTCCTGACCGGCCTACTCCTGCACCTTGTGACAATGCTGCTCCTTTAACAAAGTTATGTTGTCCTTGGTTTTTTTTCTTCAAGAGGGATTGTAAAAAGCAGGAGTTCTGATTTGTCTAGGAAAAGGGACTTCGCAATGGCTAACAGATACTGCCTAAAGCAACAATCAGGGAAAAGGCTTTTTTTAAAAAGAAACCTTGTAAAATGAAAGTTCTCCTCGTTCAGGGTTTTTCCCTGCTTTGGTTAGATTTTAGCAAACAATCTGTTTGAAGCTGCTGGTCAAAAAAAAGCTGCTGGGAAAGAAAGGCTCCCTGTTTGAACAGATGTTTCTGGCTGGTTCTCTCGCTCTCTCTAATATCTCTCCTGTAAGGACTGGTGTTTGAATTTATCTTTTTTGCCAAGGGGTGTGTTTATGGGGATGTTGCAGGAAATTGGAACAGCTCCTTTTTTAAGTTGCAGGGATGCTGTGTTGGTGGGGTTTTCAAATAGGTGTTATTCAAAATTCTTTCATCTTTTGCTTGTGTTTCATTCAATGGTGTGTACATAAATTGTTTTACTTGAAGCCAAATAATTCAACCAACTGCATCACACCTTACAACTGCCTAAGATAACTAGAAAAGTTAGTGTCTGAGCTACCTTCTTAAAATTTTTTGAGGGGGTCTGGCCTGATCCATAACAATCTACTTTCTATGTTTCTATGCACTTCTGCCCTTTAAATGTTGGAATTGTACTAGCCTCCATAACTTCCTCTGGCGTGTTCTTCCATACACATACCACCCTCTGCATGAAATAGTGTTCCTCAGGTCCTTCTTAAATGTTTGACCTCTCACCTTAAATTTATGCCATCTAGTTTGGACACTCCTATCCCGACGAAAAGACTTTGACCTTTTCATGCCCTTCATGATTTTATAAACCCCTTAGCCTCCAATACACCAAGGAAAACAGCCTCAACATATTCACCCCTTAGATGAAACCCTCCAATCCTGTCAAAATCCTTGTAAATCTTTTCTGAACCCTCTCTCGTTTGACAACATCCTTCCTGTAGCAGGGAGAAGAGAATTGCATGTAATATTCCAAAAGTGATTAAACAATGTCCTGCAGAGCCACAACATGGCTTCCCAACTTGTATACTCAATGCACTGACCAATAAAGGCAAGCATACCAGACACTTTCTTCACCATCCTGTCTACCTATGATTCCACTTTCAAGGAACTATGAACCTGCACTCCAAGGTCTCTTTGTTCAGAAACACTCCCCATTTTAGTATATAAGTCCTGCCCTGATGTGACTTTCCAAACTGCAGCTCCTCATATTTATCTCAATTAAATTCCATCTGCCTTCCCTTGGTCCATTGGCCCATCTGAACAAGGTTCTGTTGCATTCTGAAGTAACTTTCTTCCCTGTCTACACCACCACCAATTTTGATGTCATCTGCAAACTTACTAACCATACTCCCATATTCACAAGGTCAGATGAGACATGACATCAAGTTATAATCCAAAAGGTTTATCTGAAATCACAAGTTTTCGGAGCTTGATGAACGAGCAGCGCTCAAAAAGTTTGTGATAACAAATAAACCTGTTAGACTATAACCTGGTATCATGTGACTTCTGATCTTGTCCATCACAGTCCAACACTGGCACCTTCACATCATCTTTTATTCTCATCCAAATCATTTATACAAATGAAAAGCAATGGACCCAACACCGATCCTTGTGGCACACTGTTGGTCACAGGCCTCCACCATCATCAGCTGTCTTCTACCTTTGAGCCAGTTCTGTCCCCAAATGGCCTGTTCTCCCTGTACTCCATATGATCCAAATTTGTTAGCGTGTCTACCATGAAGTTGAATGCCTTACTGAAGTCCACATAGATCACGTCCTCAACTCTGCCCTCATCAATCCTCTTCATTACTTCTTCAAAAAAAGTCAATGAAGTTAGTGAGCCACAATCTCTCCACCCCAGAGGCTCTCTGCCTCATTCTTGATGAAGGGCTTTTGCCCGAAACATTGATTTTCCTGCTCCTCCATGCTGCCTGAACTGCTCTGCTTTTCCAGCACCACTCTAATCTTGACATGCAAATTCATGTTGACTATCCCTAATCAGTCCTTGCCTTTCCAAATACTTGTAAATCCTGTCCCTCAGGGTTTCCTCTAATAACTTGCCCACAACTGATGTCAGGCTCACTGGTCAATTTCCTGGCTTATCCTTACTACCTTTCTTAAATAACAGCAACATGTTAGTCAACCTTCAGTCTTACAGCACCTCACCTTTGGCTGTCAATGATACAAATATCTCAGCAATCACTTCCCTAGCTTCCTAGAGTTCTAGGGTACACCTGATCAGGTCCTGGGAATTTATCCACCTTTACGTCTTTTAAGACCGTCCAACACCTCCTCCTCTACAATATGGATATTTTTCAAGATGTCACTATTTATTTCCTCTATCTTCCATGTCCTTCTTACAGTAAACACTGATGCAAAATACTTATTTAGTATATCCCCCACAGAGTCATAGAGATGTACAGCATGGAAACAGACCCTTCAGTCCAACCCGTCCATGCCGACCAGATATCCCAACCCAATCTAGTCCCACCTGCCAGCACCCAGCCCATATCCCTCCAAACCCTTCCTATTCATATACCCATCCAAATGCTTCTTAAATATTGCAATTGTACCAGCCTCCACCACTTCCTCTGGCAGGTCATTCCGTACACGTACCACCCTCTGCATGAAAAGGTTGCCACGTAGGTCTCTTTTATATCTTTCCCCTCTCACCCTAAATCTATGCCCTCTAGTTCTGGACTCCCCAACCCCAGGGAAAAGACTTTGCCTATTTACCCTACCAATGCCCCTCATAATTTTGTAAACCTCTATAAGGTCACCCCTCAGCCTCTTACGCTCTAGGGAAAGCAGCCCCAACCTGTTTAGCCTCTCCCTATAGCTCGAATCCTCCAACCCTGGCAACATCCTTGTAAATCTTTTCTGAACCCTTTCAAGTTTCACAACATCTTTCCGATAGGAAGGAGACCAGAATTGCACACAACATTCCAACAGTGGCCTAACCAATGTCCTGTACAGCCGCAACATGACCTCCCAACTCTTGTACTCAAATACTCTGACCAATAAAGGAACGCATACCAAACGCCTTCTTCACGATCCTATCTACCTGCAACTCCACTTTCAAGGAGGTATGAACCTGCACACAGGCAGCCTTGCTGAGCTTTAAGGGGCCCTATTCCCTCCCTATTTACTCTTTTGTCCTTAATGTATTGATAGCATCCATTTGGATTCTCCTTAACCTTATCTAATAAAGCTATTGCATGTCTCCTTTATGTCTTTGTGATTTCCCTCTAAAGTACACTTTTACTGCCTTTAGGGATTCACTTGATCTCTGCCGTCTATACCTGACATATGTTTCTTTCTTATTCTTGATCAATACCTCAATTTGGAGACAGTGAGGTCTGAAGATGCTGGAGATCAGAGTTGAGAGTGTGTTGCTGGGAAAGCACAGCAGGTCAGGTAGCATCTGAGGAGCAGGAAAATTGATGTTTCAGGCTGGAGTGCTTCATCAGCCCTCCTGATAAACTCAATACCTTAATTTCTCTAGTCATACAGCATTTCATACACCTGCCAGCCTTGCCCTTTACCCTAACAGGAATTTAGTATCTCTGGACTCTCGTTATCTCATTTTTGAATGCTTCCCTTTTTCCAGCTATCCCTTTACATGAGAACATCCACACCAATCAATTTTGAAATTTCTTACCTATTGCTTTCAAAATTGGCCTTCCTCCAATTTTGATCTTTATCTTTTATATCCGGTCATCACTGTTTTAAAACTAATAGAATTATGGTCACTGGCCCCAAAGTTTTCCTTCACTAACACCTCACTCACCAGCCCTGCCTTATTTCCAACAGTAGGACAAGTTTTGCACTTCCTGAATTAAGATCAATTTGCCATTTCTCCGTCCAACTTTCGAACTGAACTGCATTCTACCATATCCTTTGACAATCATCTTTATTATCCACAACTCCATCAGTTTTCAAGTTGTCTGCAAACATGCTAATCAGACCACCGACATTTTCATTCAAATCATTTACATATATTACAAACAACAGAAGCACTGATTCTTGCATAACACAACTGTTCCAGTCAGAAAACACCCCTCCACAATTACATTGTCTTCTGTGACTAAGCCAATTTTGTAACCAACTTACCAACTCACTGCCTTTCCTGCGACATCACTCTTTCTTTCTTTCTAGCAGGTATGAAGTCATACAGCACAGAAACAGACCTTTCAGTCCAACTAGCCCATGCCAACCATTGTCCCAAATTAAACTAGTCCCATCTGCTTGTGCTTGGCACACGTCCCTCTAAACATTTCATATTCAGGTACTTATCTAAATGTCTTTTAAACATTGTAACTGAACCCACAGCCACCACTTCCTCTGGAGGTTCATTACACACAGCAACCACTCTACATATGAAAATGTCCATGTCTTTTTAAAATCTTTCTCCTTAAAAAAGCCCACCTAGTCTTTATATCCCCCATACTCTGCAAACGACAACTACCATTAACTCTATGTGTACACCTAGAGGGGGTTGAGTCCAGGACTAGAAGGAATAGGTTTAGTGTGAGAGGGGAAAGATTTAAAACGGACCTAAGAGACCACTTTTTCATGCAAAGAGTGGTGCATGTATGCAATGAGCTGCCAGAAGATGTGGTGGAGGCCAGTACAATTACAACATTTAAAAAGGCATCTGGATGGTTATAAGAATAGGTTGGGTTTGAAGGGATATTGGCCAAGTGCTGGCAAATTAGCTAAGGTGAATTTAGGATATCTGATCGGCTTGAACAAGTTGGACTGAAGGGTCAGTTTCTATGCTGTAAGTTTATCTAAGAACCAATGATTCTGTGCTATCAAAATAAGATCACTTCTCAACCTCCTAAACTCCAGTGAAAAAAGTCCCAGCCTATCCAGCCTCTCCTTGTAACTCAAGCCATTTATTCTTGGCAACATCTTGGTAAATCTTTTCTGAATCTTCCAGAGCTTAATAATATCCTTACTGGACACAGTACTCCAGAAGAGGCCTCATTAACATCAACGTAGCACCCTAACTACATACTCAAAGATCTGAGGAATGAAGGCAAGCATGTTAAATGTCTTCTCAGCCACCCTATCTATATATATTGTAAACCTCAAAGAATTATGTAGCTGAACCACTAGGTCCCTCTGCTCTTCAACGCTATCCAAGGCCCTATTTTTAATTAAAAACTGAAAGAACTGTGGATGCTGTAAATCAGAAACAAAATCAGCAGGTGCAGGAAAAGCTCAGCACATCTGGCAGCATCTGTGAAGAGAAATCAAGTTAACTCTTTGGACCGGTGACCCTTCCTCAGAACAGTTCCAGAACTGTTATTGAAAGCTCCTCTTTTAGGCTTCTTGTTATTAAGGGCAAAAATGAGGTCCAGAGTGAGATGGTGAGTCGATTTAGAAAAGTTATTACAGAGCAGGATCAGTTAAGGTAGATAGGTGACTGTCAGGAAAGGTAAGAAGATTGTTCAAAAGTCTCCAATAGCTATTCCTCTACCAAATAGATATTGGTATTGTTAAAGGGGATAGACACTCCATGGAAAATGGAAGGGCGATTTATTGGACACTGGGAATGATTCTTATGAACCACAGAATCCCTACAGTGTGGATACAGGCCATTTGGCCCAACAAGTTCACATCAACCCTCTGAAGAGTAACCCACCCCGACCCATTCCCCTGCCTTATTACTCTACACTTACCCCTAATGCACCTGGCTTACACATCTCTGAACACAATGGGCAATTTAGCATGGCCAATTCACCTGACCTGCACTTCTTTGGATCGTGGGAGAAAACCGGAGCACCTGGAGGAAACCCATGCAGACATGGGGACAATGTGCAAACTCCAAACAGTCGCCAGAGGTTGGAATCGAAGCCAGGTCCCTGGTGCTGTGAGCCACAGTGCCGCCCACATACTGTGCTAGGTAGCTTCTGACAAATTTAATAAAATTGTTGTTATAGGGGACTCTCCTGTCAGGGGGATAGACAGGAGATTCTAATAGTGATCATAAATTTAAGATGGTTTGTTGCTTTCCTAGTGCATCCATTAAGGATGTCTCTCAACATTTCAAGCATATTGTTAAAGTTGAGATTGAAAAGCCAGAAATTATTGCACACATTGGTAGGAATGACACTTTTAGGGAAAAGGTGAATTTAAGATATTCGGTGGATTAAAAAGTAATTCACTAAAAGTAGTAATTTCTGATTTACTCCCAATGCCAAACTCAAACAAGCGGAGGAACAAAAAGGGAGACAGATCAATGGCTGAAGAGGTGGTTTATTGTTCAGGATTTAGGCTTTTGAACAGAAAAGACCTGTTCACAAAGGAGGGGTCTGATCTGAACAGGAAAAGGATCAAGAGATTAGCAGGCGGATTTGTTTGTTCCTTTAAAGGAAACTTTATACTGATAGAGAGAGGGAGTGGAGGAATTCTAAGTAGCAGTGGAAATAGATTGATGGGGAAGGTTCTGAATATGAAAAGGGCATGTCAATTAGAAGAAAGGCAAGAGCGAATCAGAGTACATATTAATTTTGAAGAACTAAATGGCTCAAAGCTTACAGGTCTTACAGGTAAGGTTAATGAACTCAGAGCATGTTGGGATTGAGGCATCATGGCTTTTACAGAAACTTGGCTGAGAGATGGAGAAGATTGGCAGCTTAATGTTCCCGGATTTTGATCCATAGGAAGGTTAAGAAAGAAGGCGAGAAAAAAGGAAATGACAATTTTGATCAAGGAATACATTACTGCTATAACTAGAGAAGATGTATGGGTAGAAATTAGAAATAAGGAACAAAGGATTCCCTTGGTGCGATTGTACTATTGGTCCCACAAGTCAGAGGAAAATTGACAAATATGTAGGGAGATCTCAGACACACGTAAGGATAATAAGGTTGTAATAATTGAAGATTTTAATTTTCCAAACATTGACTCGGGCTGCCATAGCGTTAAAGGTTTAGATGGTGAAAAATTGGTTAAATGTGTTCAAGAAAATTTTCTTTATCAAAATGTGGATGCTGCTACTGGAGAAGGAGAAAATCTAGAGCTTCTTTTGGGCATTAAGGCACAGCAGGTGACTGAGGTAAAAGTGAGGGATCACTTTTGGTCTAGTGGTCATAATTCTATTCATTTCCATAAGGCAAATTTCAAATGCTATGAGACAAGAACTTCCAAACGTTAATTGGAGTTCGAGCACGGTGGCTCAGTGGTTAGCACTGCAGCTTCACAGCGCCAGGGACCCGGGTTTGATTCAAGCCAAGGGTGACTGTGTGGAGTTTGCACATTCTCCCTGTATCTGCGTGGGTTTCCTCCAGGTGCTCCAGTTTCCTCCCACAGTCCAAAGATGTGCAGGTCAGGTGGAGTGGCCATGTGAAATTGTCCATAGTGTTAGGTGCATTAGGCAGAGGGAAATGGGAGGTCAGAGGAGGATCAGTGAGGACTTGTTGGGCTGAAGAGCCTGTTTCCACACTGTAGGGAATCTAATCTAAAAGGACGCCTGACAGTGGGAGGATCACAAGCGTTCAGGGACATTATGTTGCTGCTAGAGTGATGGGTAAGGTTGGTAAGATTAAGAAACAATGAATGAATAAAGATATTGAGGTTCTAGTCAAGAATAAAAGGGAATCTTATTTTAGAAATAGGCAACTAGGTTCAATTGAATCTCTAAATCAAAAATGACATGGTGGTTAGATTAGATTAGATTCCCTACGGTATGGAAACAGGCCATTTGGCCCATCAAGTCCACACCGACCCTCTGAAGGTCAACTCAATCCCCTACATTTACCCCTGATGAATGCACTGCTGCCTCACAGCACCAGAGACCTGGGTTAGATTCCTGCCTCGGGCAACTGCCTGTGTGGAATTTGCACATTCTCCCTGTGGGCTTCCTCCATGTGCTCCAATTTCCTCCCACAATCCAAAGATTTGCAGGTTAGGTGAATTGGTCATGCTAAATTGCACATAATGTTCAGGGATATGTTAGTGAATGGTAAACGTAGAGTAATTGGGTTGGGGAATGGGTTTGGGTGGGATACTCTTCAGAGGGTCAGTGTGGACTTGTTGGGCTGAAGGGCCTGTTTCCTCACTACAGGGATTCTATGAAAGAGTGTAGGGGCATTCTTAAGAAAGAAAACAGAAAGGCAAAGAGGGGATATGAGATAGCATTGGCCAATAAGGTTAAGGATAATCCAAAGAGATTCTACAAATACATTAAGAGCAAGAGGACAACCAGAGAGATGGTAGAGCCCGTTAAAGATCAAGTAGGTCATCTTCGTGTTGAACCCCAGGAAATGGGAGATACCAAATGAATACTTGGCATTGGTTTTTACTGTGGGAAAGAAATAGTGACTAGAAAATGCAGAATATTAAATCTTGATGTTTTAAAAACAATCCTCAAAGGTCAATCTCCAGGGCCTGATCTAACATATCCCAGACCATTGTGAGAAGGGAGAAAATTGTGAGACCCCTTGCAGAAATATTTGCATCATCTATAACTATGGGTGAGGAGCCTGATGGCTGGAGGGTGACTAATGTTATACCTTTGTTTAAGAAAGGTTGTAAGGAGAAACTGGGGAACTATAGACTGAGATTCTGACTTCAGTTGTGGATAAATTGTTGGAGGTGATTATAAAAGGTAGGTTTTATGAACATTTAGACAGGCAAAAATTGATTATGATTTGGAGATACCGGTGTTGGACTGGAGTGTGCAAAGTTAGAAATTGATTAGGCATTGTCAGCATGGTGCTGTGTGAGGAAAATCCTGTCTCACAAACTTGATTTTTGTTTTGAGAAAGTTACCAAAAAGATTGATGAGGGCAGACCAGTAGACATTGTTTACCTTAACTTTAGTGAAACCTTGGACAAGGCTCCACATGGCAGACTAATTAGTAGTTAGGTCACATGGGATTTAGGGTGAGTTTGCCAATTGGATACATAATTGGCCTAACAACAGGGGAAAGAGTGAGTGGTAGTGGAAGGTTGTTTTCCAGACTGGGGGCCTGTGACCAGCGGTGTTCCACAGGGTCCTCCTTTGTTGTCATTTATATAAATGATTTGGATGAGAATATAGAAGGCATGATTAATAAGTTTATGGATGACACCAAAATTGTGAAGAAGGTTTTCTAAGATTACAAAGGGATCTTGGTCAAATGGATCAATGGACTGAAAAATGGCACATGGACTTCAATCTGGATAAATGCAAAGTATTGCATTCTGGTAAAACAAAGGTAGGGCTTATACAATTAATGGCAGCGGCTTGGTAGAGGAGAGACATAGGGGTGCAGATACACCATTCTTTGAAGTTTGTGTTACATATAGACAGCGTGGTTAAAAAGGCATTTGGTAAGCATACCTTCATTGCTCAGTCCTTTGCGTTTAGGTGTTTAGAAGTCATGTTGAGGTTTTACAGGTGAGGCCTCCTCTGGAATATTGTATCCAGTTCTTGTCACCCAGTTATATGAAGGATCTTATTTAGCTGTAGAGGGTTCAGAAGAGATTTACCAGGATGTTGCCACGTATGGAAGATTTAAGTTGTAAAGAAAGGCTGAGACTTTTTTCACTGGAATATAGGAGTTCAAGAAGAGACCTTATAGCATATAAAATAATGAGGCAGGAGACAGATAGTTATTGAGGATGAGGGATTTCAAGATTAGGGGGTACATTTTTGAGATGAGACCTAAAAATAGGAGGCAAACCTTTTTTTACACCGAGGATGATTTCCACATGGAATGAAATTCCTGAGGGAGTGGTAGATGCAAGTATAATTGCAACCTTTGAAAGGCATTTGGATAGATACATGAATAGGAAAGGTTTAGATGGATATGGGCCAGAAGCAAGCAGGTGGGACAAGGTTAGTTTGGGATTATGTTCGGCATGGACTGGTTGGATCGAAGGGTCTGTTTCTGTGCTGTATGACTCCTTGGTTGCATATAATAGAACATAGAAAAATACAGCACAGAACAGGCCCTTCAGCCCACGATGTTGTGCCGACCATTGATCCTCATGTGACCATATACATATCCAGCAGTCTCTTAAATGTCCCCAATGACGTTGCTTCCACAACTGCTGGTGGCAATGCATTCCATGCTCTCACAGCTCTCTGTGTAAAGAACCTGCCTCTGACATCCCCTCTATACTTTCCTCCAACCAGCTTAAAACTATGACCCCTCATGTTAGCCATTTCTGCCCTGGGAAATAGTCTCTGGTTATCGACTCTTATCTATGCCTCTCATGATCTTGTATACCTCAATTAGGTCCCCTCTCCTCCTCCTCCTTTTCTCCAATGAAAAAAGTCTGAGCTCAGTCAACCTCTCTTCATAAGATAAACCCTCCAGTCCAGGCAGCATCGTGGTAAACCTCCTCTGAACCCTCTCCAAAGCATCCACACTTTTCCTATAATAGGGCGACCAGAACTGGACGCAGTATTCCAAGTGTGGTCTAACCAAAGTTTTACAGAGCCCATTTTAAGGGATCTATGTACCTGCACACCAAGATCCCTCTGTTCCTCCACACTGCCAAGAATCCTATCCTTAATCCTGTACTCAGCTTTCAAATTCGACCTTCCAAAATGCATCACCTCGCATTTATCCAGGTTGAACTCCATCTGCCCCGTTTCAGCCCATCTCTGCATCCTGTCAATGTCCCGCTGCAGGAAAAAGTGAGGACTGCAGATGCTGGAGATCAGAGCTGAAAATGTGTTGCTAGAAAAGCGCAGCAGGTCAGGCAGCATCCAAGGAGCAGGAGAATCGACGTTTCGGGCATAAGCCCCTCTTCAGGAATGAGGAAAGTGTGTCTAGCAGCTTAAGATAAAAGGTAGGGAGGGACTTGGGGGAGGCGCGTTGGAAATGCGATAGGTGGAAGGAGGTCAAGGTGAGGGTGATAGGCCGGAGTGGGGGTGGGGGGCGGAGAGGTCAGGAAGAAGACTGCAGGTTACGAGTTCGAGGGATTTGACTGAGACAAGGTAGGGGGAGGGGAAATGAGGAAACTGGAGAAATCTGAATTCATCCCTTGTGGTTGGAGGGTTCCTAGGCGGAAGATGAGGTGCTCTTCCTCCAACTGTCATTTTGCTATGGTCTGGCGATGGAGGAGTCCAAGGACCTGCATGTCCTTGGTGGAGTGGGAGGGGGAGTTGAAGTGTTGAGCCATGGGGTGGTTGGGTTGGTTGGTCCGGGTGTCCCAGAGGTGTGCTCTGAAACGTTCCGCAAGTAGGTGGCCTGTCTCCCCAATATAGAGGAGGCCACATCGGGTGCAGCGGATGCAATAAATGTTGTGTGTGGAGGTGCAGATGAATTTGTGGCAGATATGGAAGGATCCCTTGGGGCCTTGGAGGGAAGTAAGGGGGGAGGTGTGCGCACAAGTTTTGCATTTCTTGCAGTTGCAGGGGAAGGTGCCGGGAGTGGAGGTTGGGTTGGTGGGGAGTGTGGACCTGCCGAGGGAATCACGGAGGGAGTGGTCTTTTCGGAACGCTGATAGGGGAGGGGAGGGAAATATATCCCTGGTGGTGGGGTCCGTTTGGAGGTGACGGAAATGACAGCGGATGATACGCTGTATATGGAGGTTGGTGGGGTGGTAGGTGAGGTCCAGTGGGGTTCTGTCCTGGTGGTGGTTGGAGGGGAGGGCTCAAGGGCGGAGGAGCGGGAAGTGGAGGAGATGCGGTGGAGGGAATCGTCGATCACGTCTGGGGGGAAATTGCGGTCTTTGAAGAAGGAGGCCATCTGGGTTGTATGGTATTGAAACTGGTCCTCCTGAGAGCAGATGGCCTTTTTACAGGGAGCAGGGTGGGAGGAGGTGTAGTCTAGGTAGCTGTGGGAGTCGGTCGGTTTATAGTAAATGTCCGTGTTGATTCGGTCGCCCGAGATAGAAATGGAAAGGTCTTACCCATCACGAAGGACTCAAAGCCCTCCTCCTCTTCCTTTCCTGCCGTACCAACCAGTACCCTTCCACTGACACCCTCCTTTGACTGACTGAACTGGTCCTCACCCTGGACAACTTCTCTTTCCAATCCTCCCACTTCCTCCAAACCAAAGGAGTATCCATGGGCACCCGCACGGGCCCCAGCTATGCCTGCCTCTTCATAGGATATGTGGAACAGTCCATCTTCCGCCGCTACACTGGCACCAACCCCCACCTTTTCCTCCGCTACATCGATGACTGTATCGGCGCTGCCTCGTGCTCCCACGAGGAGGTTGAATAGTTCATCCA
>NC_057733.1:417077-425407 GCF_004010195.1 Chiloscyllium plagiosum
CAGCACCACCTTCCTAACCTGCAATCTTCTTCCTGACCTCTCCGCCCCCACCCCACTCCGGCCTATCACCCTCACCTTGACCTCCTTCCACCTATCGCATTTCCAATGCCCCTCCCCCAAGTCCCTCCTCCCTACCTTTTATCTTAGCCTGCTGGACACACTTTCCTCATTCCTAAAGAAGGGCTTATGTCCAAAACGTCGATTTTCCTGCTCCTTGGATGTTGCCTGACCTGCTGCGCTTTTCCAGCAACACATTTTCAGCAATGTACCGCTGCAGCCTACAACAGGCCTCTATACTGTCAACAACACCTCCAACCTTTGTGTCGTCTGCAAACTTGCTGACCCATCCTTCATCCATGTCATTAATAAAAATTACAAACAGTAGAGGCCCAAGGACAGAGCCCTGTGGAACACCACTCACCACTGACTTCCAGGCAGAATATTTTCCTTCTACCAGCACTCGCTGTCTTCTGTTGGCCAGCCAATTCTGTATTCAGACAGCTAAGTTCCCCTGTATCCCATTCCTCCTGACCTTCTGAATGAGCCTACCATGGGGAACCTTATCAAATGCCTTGCTGAAGTCCATATACACCACATCCACAGCTCGACCCTCATCAACTTTTCTAGTCACATCCTCAAAAAACTCGATTAGGTTTGTGAGGCATGACCTGCCCCTCACAAAGCCGTGTTGACTGCATTTAATCAAGCCATGCTCTTCCAGATGGTCATAAATCCTATCCCTCAAAATTCTTTCTAACACCTTGCAGACGACCAAAGTGAGACTTACTGGTCTGTAATTGCCGGGAATTTCCCGATTTCCTTTCTTGAAGAGGTGTTTTGGCATATGGTGTTTTGGCTTTCATTAACAGGGGGATTGAGTTTAAGAGTCATGAGATCTTGTTGCAGTTCTATAAAACTTTGATTAGACCGCACTTGGAATACTGCGTCCAGTTCTGGTCGCCCTATTAAAAATGTGGATGCTTTGGAGAGGGCTCAGAGGAGGTTTACCAGGATGCTGCCTAGACTGGAGGGGGCTTATCTTATGAAGAGAGGTTGACTGAGCTCGGACTTTTTTCTTTGGAGAAAAGGAGGAGGAGGGGGACCTAATTGAGGTATACATTTGCCTCTCTCCAGTCCTCAGGTCTCCAATGGAGAGCGAGGATGCAAAGATCTTCGCAAGTGGTGAAGCAATCGCATTTCTCGTTTCCCAAAACAGCCGAGGTCAAATCTGGTCCGGGCCTGGCGACTTGTCAATCTTAATGTTTGACAAAGTTTTCAGCACATCAGCTTCGTCTATCTCTCTCCATTTCAGCACGTACCTACTCTTCAAAGGTTTCATTCACTACAAAGTTTGTTTCTTTCATAAAGACAGAAGCAAAAAACTCACTTAGGGCTTCCCCTACCTCCTCAGACTCCACATACAAGTTCCCTATGCTATCCCTCATCGTCCCTACTCTTTCTTTGACCATTCTCTTACATATAAGTGTAAAATGCCTTTGTGTTCTCCCTAATCCGTTCGGCCAAGCCTTTCTCGTGCCCCCTCCTGGCTCTCCTCAGACCATTTTTGAGCTCCTTCCTCGCCTGCCTGTAATTCTCTGGAGCTGAGCTTGACCCTAGCTTCCTCCACCTTATGTAAGCTACATTCTTCTTTTTGACGAGAAGCTCCACTGCTCTCATCATCCAAGGTTCCTTTATCTTACCCCTTCTTGCCTGTCTCAGAGGGCCATATTTATTCATCACTCGCAACAACTGTTCCTTAAACAGTCTCCACATGTCTATAGTGCCTTTACCATGGAACAATTGCTCCCCGTCCATGCTTCCTAACTCATGTCTAATCGCATCATAGTTTCCTCTTCCCCAATTAAATATCCTCCCATTTTGCCTAATCCTCTCCTTCTCCATAGCTATGTAGAATGTGAGGCAGTTATGGTCACTATCACCAAAATGCTCTCCCACCACAAGACCTGCCCCGGCTCGTTTCCGAGCACCAAGTCTAGAATGGCCTCTCCCCTCGTCGGCCTTTCAACGTATTGAGTTAGGAAACCCTCCTGAACACCTTACAAAACAGCTCCATTCAAATCTTCTGCTCGAAGGAGGTTCCAATCAATGTTGGGAAAGTTAAAGTCACCCATTACAACAACCCTACTATGTCCACACTCCTCCAAAATTTGCCGACCTATGCTTTCTTCAATCTCCCTGCTGCTTTTGGGGGGCCTGTAGTAAACCCCTAATGAGGTGACTGCTCCCTTACTGTTCCTAATTTCCACCCATACTGACTCAGTAGGCAGATCTTCGACAATGGAAGCTTCTATAGCTGTGATACCCCCTCCTCTTTTTCCCCCCTCCCTATTCTTTTTAAATGCTCTGAACCCTGGAACATCCAGCAACCATTCCTGCCCCTGAGAAACCCATGTCTCTGTTATGGCCACAACATCATAGCACCAGGTACTGATCCATGCTCTAAGTTCATCACTTTCATTCCTGATACTTCTTGGTTCCTTCCCACTAGCTGGTCTACCTCATCTGCATCAACTCTCACTTCCGGTATACAGCTCAGGTTCCCACGCCCCTGCCATACTAGTTTAAACACTCTCGAACGACTCGAGCAAACCTTCCATCCAGGACATTGGTCCTCTTCCAGTTCAGATGCAACCCGTCCTTCTTGTACAGGTCCCACCTTCCCCAGAAGGCATCCCAATTATCTACATATAAATGCAAGTTATTTTTGGTCTTGCCTTATTGTTATTGTTGGAGAATCAGGAATGTCATACAAACGTGTTAAATCCTCAGACCATCATGACCACTGCAATTTTCACACTAGAAAGCTTCACTTTCAGACAGGAGCAGATTCCCCAGTTTGATACCAATCTCTGATCTGACAGCACAGTTCCAGTACTTCTCCTCACTTTAAACACTGGTGGAAATAAGCTTCTTGTTCAGGAGATTAGGTGAAGGTATGAAAACTGAAATTATGTAGTAATAGAAAGGCGAAAAAGTGGAGCTATTGGCAACAGATATTGAATAGTCTCCTTTTATCCTGGAGGAATCAACAACATAACATATAGTGTCTGAAACAAAGCTGACTTATTTAACAAACATCAAGACATTAAACTCCAGCCAAGTTACAGGGATTATTAACATCAACAGAAATAAACCCCAACTGTCAGTATGAAACTGGATGTGATCAGTTCTGCTGTTGCTGACAGCTATTGATCACATTCAGAGAAACAGAAGATGAATGGTGGTTAAGCAGTCTTGGAATACATGGTGCAATCTATAGCATAAAGCCAGACACTTCACGGCTGTAATTACACATTATGTGTAACACAGAAACAAGTCACTCGCACAATCAGTCCGCATCAGTGTGCCTGCTCCAAATGAACCTTGTCCCATCTTTCAATTAAATCGGTCATAACAATTCGCTACTCCCTTCAACCTCCTATGTGCCTCAGTTCCATATCATTCACTTTAATTACTCTCCGTCGCAGCAAGTTACCAGCGTATTCTCACCATCTCAGAAGGCACATGAAACCAGGTTGTAGTCCAACAGATTTATTTGATTTGGAGATGCCGGTGTTGGACTGGGGTGTATCAGATGAAGGAGCAGCACTCCGAAAGCTAGTGCTTCCAAATAAACCTGTTGGACTATAATCTGCTGTTGTGTGATATTTAACTTGAGGTTTATTTGAAATCACAAGTTTTCGGAGAACTGCTCTTTTGTCAGGTTAAGTGGAGGGAACCACACAAGCAGAGAATTTTCATGCAGAGAAAAAATGGTAAGATAATCCAGGTAATTAAGAGTGTCAAGAGATAAACACAAATGGCGTGAGTGACGTGTCAACAGTCTTTGGAGGTGATCAATAGTGTCAATAATTACATTTTGATTGTTATATAATTATTAATCAGATCATCCCTTCACTTGCTATTCAGCTGTTGAAACTTCACTCACACCATTTGACACGACTGATCCCCTGCAAACATTTGTTATTCAGCCTGTCAATACTCTCAGTTTTTGTATCTAGCTTTTGACACTCTTAATTACCTGGATTGTTTTACCTTTATTTCTCTGCATAAAAATTCTGTGCTTGTGTACTTCCCTCTGCCTCACCTGGCAAGGAGCAGCATTCTGAAAGCTTGTGATTTCAAATAAACCTATTGGGCAATAACCTGCTGTCGTCTGACTTTTGACTGTCCAACTCCAGTATCTCCACTTCAGGACTGGTGCAAAACAAATGTCCTTGCCAGAGCCAACAGGCTTGCCCTGTGTCTGTCATTATGCTGTGGAACCATTCTTCAGAAGAGAAAGATCATTTCTCTAATATTTCATAATTTTCTTCAGATTTGTAAATATATTTACAAGGAACTCCTGGATGCAGTGGAGAGGTCATGAAGTCTCCAGGGAGTAGTGGAGCCTGTCAGGACATGTGAGTACACCGTTTAAATTTCTTTTAGTTCCCGTCTTTCTTCAGTTTCTGGATGCAGTTGGCAAGGTCACACGGTCACATATTTGGCTGGTTGCTTTACCCAAAACACTACTCGGGTAGTGTCTCCCACCCATCCTCCTCTAACCAAAAAAAACATTCTGTGCGTCTGTTGGTAAGATGACAAGTGTTTTCTTTCATGTTTCATTTGTTTTTTTTTTCTGACAATTTATTTGGGAATTTAGAATAGCAGGAATGGAGGGGAGGGCAGTTGAATGTTCTTCCAGTTGAATGTATGTGGGAAGCAAGGGTGACCTCGACTGTCCCTACTGACTTCACCCAACTCCAGCTCCTTGAGAATAGTGTTAGGCAACTGGAGCTGGAGCCGGATGAACTTGGGATAATTCGGGAGGCGAAGGGGGTTATTGAGAGGAGTTATAGGGAAGTAGTTACTCCACAGCCACATGAAGAAGGAAGATGGGTTACCGTCAGGAATATGAAAGGGAACAGGCAGGCAGTGTAGGGATCTCTCGTGGTAGTTCCCGACAACAACAAGTATACCATTTTGAATACTGTTGGGAGGGTGGGGGGGGGATGACTTAGCAGGGGTAAGCAATGGAGCACAGGTCTCTGGTGCAGAATCTCTCTTGATTGCTCAGAAAGGAAGGGGGAAGAGGAGCAGAACTTTAGTCATTGGGGACTCCACAGTTGGGGGAAAGATAGGAGGTTTTGTGGGAATGAGAGGGAGACTCACAATTGGTGTGTTGTCTCCCAGGTGCCAGGGTTCGTGATGTCTCTGATCATGTTTTCAGGGTCCTTGAGGGGGAGGGGAAGCTGCCCCAAGTCATGGTCCACATAGGCACCAACGACATAGATCCCCACCTTCCTTCCAACCAAAGGTACAAATTCAGGGAGCTAGGGTGGAAGCTTAGAACTAGAACAGTTGTTATTTATGGTTTGTTGCCCATGCCATGTGTTAGTGAAGCAAGGAACAAGGAGAGACCAGAGCTGAACACTTGGCTGCAGGGATGGTGCAGGAGCGAGGGTTTTGGATTCTTGGAGCTCTTTCTGGGGAAGGTGGGACCTCTACAAACAGGATGGTCTTCACGTGAGCCAGAAGGGTACCAATATCCTGGGGGGTGGGACCTCTACAAACAGGATGGTCTTCACGTGAGCCAGAAGGGTACCAATATCCTGGGGGGCAAATTTGCTAATGTTCTTTGGGGGGTTTAAATTAATGCTGCGGGAGATGGGAACGTGAATTGTAGTTCCAGTGTACAGGAGGTTTAGACGAGTGAGGTCAGGGATAGGTTTACAAGGTCGCGAGAGGGCACCGGCAATCAGGATGTTGGTTTGAAATGTGTGTACTTCAATGCCAAGAGCTTCTGGAATAAGGTCGCTGAACTTGCTGCATGGGTTAATACCTGGGATTTAGATATTGTAGCTATTTCAGAGACATGGCTAGAGGAGGGACAGGAATGGTTGTTGCAAATTCCGGGATTTAGATGTTTCAGCAAGAACAGAGAAGATGGGAAAAGAGGTGAGGATGTGGCACTGTTAATCAAGGGTCGTATTAAAGCAGCTGAGATAACATTTGAGGACTCATCCACTGAGGTTAGAAACAGGAAAGCTCACTCTGTTGGGACTTTTCTATAGGCCTCTGAATTGTTCCAGGGATGTAGAGGAAAGGATAGCAAAGATGATTCTCCACAGGAGTGAGAGTAACAGGGTAGTCATTATGGGGGGCTTTTAACTTTCCCAATATTGACTGGGAATACTATAGTTTAAGTAGTGTAAATGGGTCAGTTTTGTTCAATGTGTGCAGGACGGTTTTCTGACACAGTGTATAGTGTTAGTCCAACAAGGGGGGATTCATTATTGGATTTGGTACTGGGGAATGAACCTGGCCAGGTGTTAGATTTGGAGGTAGGTGAGCACTTTGGCAATAGTGACCATAATTCGGTTATGTTTACAATAGCAATGGGCAGGAATAGGTATATACCACAGGGAAAGAGGCATAACTGGGGGAAAGGCAATTATGATGTGATTAGGCAAGGTTCAGGATGCATCGGATGGGGAAGGAAACTGCAGGGGATGGACACACTCGGAATGTGGAGCTTATTCAAGGAGCAGCTACTGCGGGTCCTTTGATAAGTATATATCTGTCAGACAGGGAGGTAGTTGTCGAGACAGGGAGCCATGGTTTACTAAAGAAGTTGAAGTTCTTGTCAAGAGCAAGAGGAAGGCTTATGTGAGGATGAGGCGTGAAGACTCATTTAGGGGGCTTGAAAGCTATAAGTTAGCAAGGAAAAATCTACAGCTAAGAAACGCCAGGAAGGGATTGAGAATTTGTTGGCGGATAGGATCAAGGAAAAACCTATGGCCTTCTATAGGTATTATCAGGAATAAAAGAATGACTAGAGTAACATTAGAGTCAATCAAAGATGGTGGTGGAAGGTTGTGTGTGGAATCTGAGGATGTAGGGAAAGCGCTTAACGAATACTTTTCATCAGTATTCCCACTGGAAAAGGGCAATGTTAGTGAGAATACGGAGATACAGGCTACTAGATTAGATGGGATTGAGATTGACAACAAGGAGGTTTTAGCAATCTTAGAAGATCTGAAAATAGATAAGACCCCTGGGCGGGATAGGATTTATCCTTGGATTCTCTGGGAAGCCAGGGAGGAGATTGCACAGCCTTTGGCTTCGATCTTTATGTCATCGTGGTTGACAGGAGTAGTGCCACAAGACTGGAGGATAGCAAATGTTCCTTTGTTTAAGGACGGGAGTAGAGACAACACTGGTAATTATAGGTCAGTGAGCCTTACTTTGGTTGTGGGTCACATGTTGGAAAAGGTTATAAGAGAAAGGAGTTATAATCATCTGGAAAGGAATAATTTGATTAGGATTAGTCAACTCAGTTTTGTGAAGGGTAGGTCGTGCCTCATTAACCTTATTGAATTCTTCGAGAAGGTGACAAAACAGGTGGCTGAAGGTAAAGCAGCTGATGTGGTGCATGTCAACTTCAGTAAGGTGTTTCATAAGGTTCCAGACGGTAGATTATTGCACAAAATACGGAGTTTCTGGTTTGAAGGTGATTTAGTGATTTGGATCAGAAATTGGC
The DNA here is from genome assembly GCF_004010195.1 of Chiloscyllium plagiosum. Taxonomy (NCBI): domain Eukaryota; kingdom Metazoa; phylum Chordata; class Chondrichthyes; order Orectolobiformes; family Hemiscylliidae; genus Chiloscyllium; species Chiloscyllium plagiosum. The sequence continues at coordinate 424,624 of NC_057733.1, forward strand.
TAGCTGAAAGAAGACAGAGGGTGGCGGTTGATGGGAAATATTCATCCTGGAGCTCAATTACCAGTGGTGTGTCACAAGGATCTGTTTTGGGGCCACTGCTGTTTGTCATTTTTATAAGTGACCTGGATGAGGGTGTAGAAGGATGGGTTAGTAAATTTGCAGATGGCACTAAGGTAGGTAGAGTTGTCGATAGTGCTGAAGGACGTTGAAGGTTAGAGGGACATAGATAAGATGCAGAGCTGGGCTGAGAAGTGGCAAATGGAGTTTAACATGGAGAAGTGTGAGGCAGTTCACTTCGGAAGAAGTAAGAGGAATGCAGAGTACTAGGCTATTGGTAACACTCTCGGCCATGCAGATGAACGGAGATATCTCGGTATCCAGGTTCATAAATCACTGAAAGTTGCCACCCAGGTTGTAAAGAATGGTTTGTTGGCGTTTATTGGTAGAGAGTTGAGTTTCAGAGCCACAAAATCATGCCTCAGCTGTACAAGGCACTGGTAAGTGAAATATAGAGGTCACAACAAAAAAAAAATTAAGATTCAATTAAAAATTCATGAAATTTTTCAAAATTAAAGTTCTGATGAGAATTCCTAAATTATGGGGAAAGAACAGTGATATTAGTTTTCAAAATATCCTGCAGCCCTGGAAACACTGTCCAGAATACTCCACTCCAGCCCAGCCATAGGGATTATTAAAATAAGCAGAACTTCATCCCAACTGTCAAAAGCAAAACTGTTCAGCCCTGAATCTGATAGATGATAGTGAAAGCAAATGTGATCATTTG
>NC_057733.1:425907-433375 GCF_004010195.1 Chiloscyllium plagiosum
TCTAACTTTCTCACTCGACCTGACGAAGGAGCAGCTCTCCGAAAACTGGCGTTTTCAAATAAATCTTCTCCAAGCAATGGGAGGTGTTGGGCTGGAGGACCGTAATGGGCAGGGTTGGGGGTGGGGCTGGAGGACCGTAATGGGCAGGGTTGGGGGTGGGGCTGGAGGACCGTAATGGGCAGGGTTGGGGGTGGGGCTGGAGGACCGTAATGGGCAGGGTTGGGGGTGGGGCTGGAGGACCGTAATGGGCAGGGTTGGGGGTGGGGCTGGAGGACCGTAATGGGCAGGGTTGGGGGTGGGGCTGGAGGACCGTAATGGGCAGGGTTGGGGGTGGGGCTGGAGGACCGTAATGGGCAGGGTTGGGGGTGGGGCTGGAGGACCGTAATGGGCAGGGTTGGGGGTGGGGCTGGAGGACCGTAATGGGCAGGGTTGGGGGTGGGGCTGGAGGACCGTAATGGGCAGGGTTGGGGGTGGGGCTGGAGGACCGTAATGGGCAGGGTTGGGGGTGGGGCTGGAGGACCGTAATGGGCAGGGTTGGGGGTGGGGCTGGAGGACCGTAATGGGCAGGGTTGGGGGTGGGGCTGGAGGACCGTAATGGGCAGGGTTGGGGGTGGGGCTGGAGGACCGTAATGGGCAGGGTTGGGGGTGGGGCTGGAGGACCGTAATGGGCAGGGTTGGGGGTGGGGGTGCGGCTGTAGGACCATAATGGGCGGGTTTGGGGTGCGGCTGTAGGACCGTAATGGGCGGGGTTGGGGGGTTAGGCTGGACGACTGTAATGGGCGGGGTTGGGGATGGGTCTAGAGGACTGTAATGGGCGGGGTTGGGGATGGGTCTAGAGGACCGTAATGGGCGGAGGTTGCGGGTGGGTCTGGAGGACCGTAATGGGCGGGGTTGGGGGTGGGGCTGGAGAACCAAGGGGGAGTGGTTGGGGTTGGAGGACCGTAATGGGAGATGTTGGGGCGTGTTCCAGAAACACCTGGCCTCCGCGACATCGCAACTCAGCCCCGTCACTCCGCATGCACCAGCTCGCAAAGCAACTGGCTGACGTACAGCAGCTGCGGACAAAAAGGAATGCGTGGGGCAGCACTCAATATCTGAGCCGGAGCAGCTGGTCCTGTGTTCAACGGGAGCAAATAAGGGGCTGTGATGGCGGATTAGACAGTATTACCTCTGTTTAGGATGAGCTTCCATTTGTCACTGATAGGACTATCTGGCAAGCTCGACCACCACTCTCTGCTTCTTGCCACTAAGACAATTCTGGAGTAAATTGGCCAGATTGCTGTAGACCTAATTGGAAAACTCATAGCCAGTCTCCAAACTTAGTCGTAGAGATGTACAGCGTGGTAACAGACCCTTCAGTCCAACCCGTCCATGCCAACCAGATATCCCAACCCAGTCTAGTCCCACCTGCCAGCACCCAGCCCATATCCCTCCAAACCCTTCCTCTTCATATACCCATCCAAATGCCTCTTAAATGTTGCAATTGTACCAGCCTCCACCACATCCTCTGGCAGTTCATTCCATACACGTACCACCCTCTGCGTGAAAAGGTTGCCCCTTAGGTCTCTTTTATACTTTTCCCCTCTCACCCTTAACCCTACGCCGTCTAGTTCTGGACTCCTCGACCCCAGGGAAAAGTCTTTGCCTATTTATCCTATCCATGTCCCTCATAATTTTGTAAACCTCAATAAGGTCACCCCTCAGCCTCCGACGCTCCAGGGAAAACAGCCCCAGCCTGTTCAGCCTCTCTCTGTAGCTCAGATCCTCCAACCCTGGCAACATCCTTGTAAATCTTTTCAGAACCCTTTCAAGTTTCACAACATTTTTCTGATAGGAAGGAGACCAGAATTGCACACAATATTCGAACAGTGGCCTAACCAATGTCCTGTACTGCCACAACATGACCTCCCAACTCCTGTACTCAATACTCTGAACAATAAAGAAAATCATACCAAACACCTTCACTATCCTATCTACCTGTGACTCCACTTTCAAGGAGCTATGAGCCTGCACTCCAAGGTCTCTTTGTTTAGCAACACTCCCGAGGACCTTACCATTAAGTGTATAAGTCCTGCTAAGATTTGCTTTCCCAAAATGCAGCACCTCGCATTTATCTGAATTAAACTCCATCTGCCACTTCTCAGCCCATTGGCCCATCTAGTCCAGATCCTGCTGTAATTTGAGGTAACCCTCTTCACTGTCCACTACACCTCCAATTTTGGTGTCATCTGCAAACTTACTAACAATACCTCTTCTGCTTGCAACCAAAAAGTAGAGATCCTTGTGGCACTCCACTGGTCACAGGCCTCTAGTCTGAAAACAACCCTCCACCACCACCCTCTGTCTTCTACCTTTGAGCCAGTTCTGCATCCAAATGGCTAGTTCTCCCTGTATTCCATGAGGAATCTTGTCGAACGCCTTACTGAAGTCCATATAGATCACATCTATATCTCTGCCCTCATCAATCTTCTTTGTTATATCTTAAAAAAACTCAATCAAGTTTGTGAGATATGATTTCACACTCACAAAGCCATGTTAACTATCCCGAATAGTAAATACTGATGCAAAATGCTCATTTAGTATCTGCCCCATCTCCTGGGGCTCCACACAAAGGTCACCTTGCTGTTCTTTGAGGGGCTCTATTCCCTCCCTAGTTAACTTTTGTCCTTAATATATTTGTAAAAACCCTTTGGATTCTCCTTAATTCTATTTGCCAAAGCTATCTCATGTCCCCGTTTTGCCCTCCTGATTTCCCTCTAAGTATATTCCTACTTCCTTTATACTCTTCTAAGGATTCTCTCGATCTATCCTGTCTGTACCTGACATATGCTTCCTTCTTTTTCTTAACCAAACCCTCAATTTCTTTAGTCATCCAGCATTCCCTATACCTACCAGCCTTCCCTGACAGGGATATACTTCCTCTGGATTCTTGTTATCTCATTTCTGAAGGCTTCCCATTTTCCAGCTGTCCCTTTACCTGCGAACATCTGTCTCCAATCAGCTTTCAAAAGTTCTTGCCAAATACTGTCAAAGTTGGCCTTTCTCCAATTTAGAACTTCAACTTTTAGATCTAGTCTATCCTTTTCCATCACGATTTAAAAACGAATAGAATTATGGTCGCTGGCTGCAAAGTGCTCCCCCACTGACACCTCAGAGCTTTATAAATGTTCATTAAAACTTTCCTTTCGTACTTAAGAACAGTTATTCATGAAGCGCAAGATCCAATTTGCTTTGTGAACTGCTCACTTAACATATACTGACACCCTGAAAATTCTTTGCATAGGAAGCTGAGGTCCTTCTGTCCCTGCACAATCACTTGCTTTTATCATTAATTATATATTGCCTCTTCTTGTCCTTCAACTAAGATAAATCCACTCACTGTGAGATCTGGATGTCCAGGAGAAATGAAGGTGGCAATGCAGGTCAGTAGAGCGGTCAAGAAGGCATACAGTATGCTTTCTTTCATTGGATGGCGTATTGAGTACAAGAGTTGGCAGATCATGTTACAGTTGTATAGGACTTTGTTTCGGCCACATATAATATTGTGTACAGTTCTGGTTATCACATCACTAAAAGGATGTGGATGCTTTGGAGAGGGTGCAGAGGAGGTTCACTCATCAAAAAAGCTCAAACCTGTCCAACATAATCTACCTTTGATACAGCCATGCTGAATATCTTTGATTAGTCTGTTCCATGAATGCTTCCTTATCACTGATATTAGACTCACAGGCCTGTAGGTTTCTGGTTTATGCTTTTTGACTAATGGTACCATATTTGCTCTCCTTGAGTCATCTGCTGCCCCTCCTCTGACCATGGAGATTAGAAAATTAATGTCAGAGCCTCCGGAATCTCCTTCCACACCTCCCCTAGCAGTCTAGGTACCTCTTATCTGGATCTGGGGACTTGGCCAATTTTAACACAGTAAGACTGCTCTACCTCCTCCATCTGAACTGTAATTTATTCCAGTATGTTACAGAGAGAAAGTGAGGGCTGCAGATGCTGGAGATCAGAGCTGAAAATGTGTTGCTGGAAAAATGCAGCAGGTCAGGAAGCATCCAAGGAACAGGAGAATCGACGTTTCGGGCATAAGCCCTTCTTCGAAACGTCGATTCTCCTGTTCCTTGGATGCTGCCTGACCTGCTGCGCTTTTCCAGCAACACATTTTCAGCTCCAGTATGTTACAGTCCACTTTCCTGATTTTGGTAAATAATACATTATTCTGATCCATCATGAATATGGATGTAAACGACTTATTTAAAGCCTTTGCCTACATCTAGGCTCCATCCTCAGATTGTCGCTGAGATTCCTAACGAACCTCAATCTATTCCTTGTTGTCTTTTTGTCTCTATTGGGTTATAAATTACCTTTGGATTTACCCACCAGCTTTTTTCAAAATGCCCTTTGTTTGCTTTTTTAAAATTTTTTTAAAGAAACCTCCTGCACTTTCTACACTTATCTAAGGTTTTTGGTGTTCATCTGAGGATCTGTATCCCTTTGCTCCTTGCCTATTCATCTATCTGTCTAGATACATCCTGAATTACACTATCGTGGCCGCCTCTACCACCTCCGCTGGCAACTCATTCCAGGCACCCACCACCCTCTGAATAAAGAGCTTTGTATGCATATCTCCCTTAAGCTTTTCCTCTCTCATGACCCCGAGTAACTGAGTCTCCCAAAGCTTCTTGCTATCCACTCTGTCTATACCTCTCATGAGTTTGTAGACCTCAATCAGGTTCCCCCCCAACCTCCGTCTTTCTACTGAAAATAATTCTAATCTACTCAATCTCTCTTCATAGCTAGCACCCTCCATACCAGGCAATATAGAACATAGAACAATACAGCACAGAACAGGCCCTTCAGCCCTCGATGTTGCGCCAACCTGTGAACTATTCTCAGCTTGTCCTCCTACACTATCTCAAAATCATCCACATGCTTATCTAAGGATTGTTTAAATCTCCCTAATGTGGCTGAGCAGGTAGGGCATTCGACGCCCTTACCATTCTCTGCGTAAAGAACCTGCCACTGACATCTGTCTTAAATCTATCACCCCTCAATTTGTAGTTATGCCTCCTTGTGCACACTGACGTCATCATCCTAGGAAAAAGACTTTCACTATCTACCCTATCTAATCCTCTGATCATCTTGTATGTTTCTATCAAATCCCCCCGTAGCCTTCTTCTTTCCAATGAGAACAGACCCAAGTCTCTCAGCCTTTCCTCATAAGACCTTCCCTCCAGACCAGACAACATCCTGGTAAATCTCCTTTGCACCTTTTTCAATGCTTCCACATCCTTCCTGAAATATAGGGACCAGAACTGTACACAATATTCCAAGTGTGGCCACACCAGCGTTTTGTATAGTTGCAGCATGATATTGCAGCTCCGGAACTCAATCCCTCTACGAATGAAATGTAACACACCATATGCCTTCTTAATAGCACTATCCACCTGGGTGGCAGACCAGGCTGCCAGAACACCCTAGTGAACCTAGCGGTGGGTGCCTGGAATGAGTTGCCCGCGGAGGTGGTAGAGGCGAGCACAATAGTGTCATTCAGGATGTATCTAGACAGATAGGACTGCAGATGCTAGAGACCAGAGTTGAAAAGTGTGCTGGAAAAGCGCAGCAGGCCAGGCAGCATCCGAGGAGCAGGAGAATCGACATTTCGGGCATAAGCCATTCTTCAGGAGATACATGAATAGGCAAGGAGCAAAGGGATACAGATCCTTAGATCTATGAACACCAAAAACCCTAGATAAGTGTAGAAAGTGCAGGAGGTTTCTGTAAAAAAATTAGAAAAGCTAACAAAGGACATTTACCCTGGTGGGTAAATTCAAAGGCAACTTATAAGCCTATTAAGAGACAAAAAGACAACAAGGAATAGATTGAGGTTCGTTAGGAATCTCAGCAACAATCTGAGGATGGAGCCTAGATGTAGGCAAAGGCTTTAAATGAGTCATTTACATCCATATTCATGATGGATAAGAATAATGTATTATTTACCAAATTCAGGAAAGTGGACTGTAACATACTGGAACAAATTACAGTTCAGATGGAGGAGGTAGCGCAGTCTTATTGGGTCAAAATTGGCCAAGTCCCCAGATCCAGATAAGAGGTACCTAGGGGAGGTGTGGAAGGAGATTCCAGAGGCTCTGACATTAATTTTCTAATCTCCATGGTCAGAGGAGGGGCAGCAGATGACTCAAGGAGAGCGAATATGGTACCATTAGTCAAAAAGCATAAACCAGAAACCTACAGGCCTGTGAGTCTAATATCACTGATAGGGAAGCATTCATGGAACAGACTAATCAAAGATATTCAGCATGGCTGTAGCAAAGATAGGTTAGGTTGGACAGGTTTGAGCTTTTTTGATGAGTTGACTATACGTATGTTCAAGGTGACTGCTGAGGATGTACAAAGTTAAAAATCACACAACACCAGGTTATAGTCCAATAGGTTTATTTGGAAGCACTAGCTTATGGAGTGCTGCTCCTTCATCCTGAGCATATAGTCCACATGGACTTCAGAAAGGCTGTCCATAAAGGCTTGCATTAGAGACTGGTCAAAATAATAAGAGCATGTAACCAGGGAAATATAAAGTTCATATAAATATGAAGTGTGCTTTTGTGACTGGAAGCTTATGCCCGGTGGTGTACCTTGTTGAATACCTACTGTGCAGAAGAAGGTCTTTGAGTCTATTTTTGCACCAACCCTCCAAAGAACATCCCACCCAGACCTAGCCCCACCCATCCTGTCCCCTAAATCTGCACTTTACCATGGAAACATCCACCCAGCCTGCACAGCCTTGGATTCTACAGGGCAATTTAGCATGGCTAATCCACCTAATTTGCATACCCTTGGACTATGGGAGGAAACCAGAACACCTGCAGGAAACCCAAACAGACACAGGGAGAATGTGCAAACTCTATACAGTCACTCAAGGCTGGAATTGAATGCAGATCCCCAGTGCTGTGAGGCAGCAGTGCAAATCGCTGAGCCACCATGCCACTCCCCCCACCAAACATTGTGAACATGAACAATCTAAATATGAATGTAGGAGGGTTGATCAGTAACTTTGCAGCTGACATAAAAAGCAGTAAGTAACGAGGAGGAAAGCGTTAGACTACAGAAGATATAGGATCAGTGGTGCTGGAAGAGCACAGCAATTCAGGCAGCATCTGATGAGCAGCAAAATTGACGTTTCGGGCAAAAGCCCTTCATCAGGAATAAAGGCAGAGAGCCTGAAGCATGGAGAGATAAGCTAGAGGAGGGTGGGGGTGGGGAGAAAATAGCATAGAGTACAATAGGTGAGTGGGGGAGGAGATGAAAGTGATAGGTCAGGGAGGAGAGGGTGGAGTGGATAGGTGGAAAAGGAGCTAGGCAGGTCGGACAAGTCCGGACAGGTCAAGGGGACAGTGTGGAGCTGGAAGTTTGAAACTAGGATGAGGTGGGGGAAGGGGAAATGAGGAAG
>NC_057733.1:433769-443906 GCF_004010195.1 Chiloscyllium plagiosum
TATGCGGAGGTTTGTAGGGTGGAAGGTGAGCACCAGGGGCGTTCTGTCCTTGTTACGGTTGGAGAGGTGGGGTCTGAGGGCGGAGGTGCGGGATGTGGACGAGATGCGTTGGAGGGCATCTTTAACCACGTGGGAAGTGAAATTGCGGGCTCTAAAAAAGGAGGCCATCTGGTGTGTTCTATGGTGGAACTGGTCCTCCTGGGAGCTGATACGGCGGAGGCGGAAGAATTGGGAATACGAGATGGCATTTTTGCAAGAGATAGGGTGGGAAGAGGTGTAATCCAGGTAGCTGTGGAAGTCGGTGGGTTTGTAAAAAATGTCAGTGTCAAGTCGGTTGTCACTAAGGCAGGCTGGTCAGATGAGCTGAACAGTGGCAAATAACACTTAATACGGAAAAGTGTGAAGTAGTGCATCTTGGGAGAACTAACAAGGCAGGGTGAAGTACAGTTTGAATGGTAGGGCCCTAGCAAATACAGGGTATCTAAGGGACCTCAGTGTGCATTTCCACAGAAACAGGACAGATTGATAAGGTGGCTAAGAAGGGATACATGCATTTATGTATCAAGCCATTAAATACTAGAACAAGAAAGTTATGATGAAGTTGTATGTAATGCTAATTAGGTGACAGCTGGAGTACTGAGTGCAGTTCTTGTTGCTACACTGTAGTGTTATGACGTGAAGGCTGAAACCCTCTTTTAATTAAAGCCAAACACACAGAAAAGCTCACCTCACCTTGTAATCTGTTAAAAGTGTGTGGGAATGAAAGACAACTTCTAATTTCTACTATTTAAAGAAAAAAACAACTTATTTTCCTAACAGAATGTTAGACAATTACTATTAACAAATCCAAGCCCCCTCTTTCTTAACTAATTACTATCTGGCCATAATTCTACAAAACCCTTGCTCAAATAACACAATTATTAAACATTACATTAATTTAATCTCAAATCCACACTGTCTTCTCCGCGGTCTTCAATCTTCCATCTGCCTATCTCCCTGGGTCACCTTCTTACTTTTTCCTGATTTTACAGGAAAAGGTACCTTCTGATGAAAAGGGCCTTCTTATTTCTTTGAGATGTTAGATAGGTAGTTAGCTCTCCAGCTCTACGGCAGTTTCTCTGTTGTTCGTGACAGCTGCTCTGACCAATTTTCAAAATGCCCACATTTTTAGTCCCCTCCAAAATCATACCTTGTCATTGATTTGATGGTGTCAATACAATAAATTTAAACTCAATTGGGCGTAATTTAAAATAATTGATAAAATTTGAATTGTTGTCAAAACAGCAATCAAAGCTCAAGGTACCCATTTCGCAGCCAGTTGCTACATTTTGGAACAGTCCGTCTCTTAGCTGTTCTGTTCTGCTGCTGTGGCTGCACTTTAAAGTTACTTTAAAAATTAAGAAAACACTTTCTACCTTAAAGTGAACATACACTCTTTCGACTTCGTAACACCTCCCCCCTTAAGAAAAAATGAGCCATTTTTTTTTCTTTTTTTTCCTCCAATTCTTACTATTAAATACATGTCATTAATGTAAGTTATGCCTTTCATATTAATTCTGCACAGATATATAACATTGGAATCAATACAGTCCAGCCTAATGTATAACTTTTCTTTTAAATCCACGATAACATATCTGCAATCATATTTTTATGACCCAAAGCATGTACAATTTGTAAATTAACAGTCTGTAACATAAGACTCCAATGAACTAGTCTTTAAATCTTTCCAAAAAGTGAGGGGCTGTGGTCCACTTACACAACTGTCTCCGACACATTGCTCGTCACATCAACATTAAAATGTTGGAAGGTCAATACTAAACTCAATAATTCTTTTTCCATAGTGGAGTATTTTCTTTGGTGGATATTGAATTTCTTTGAAAACTAACCAATTGGCCGTTCACTTCCGTCATAATCTTCCTGCATCAATACAGCTCCAACCCCTATACCATTACCATCAATTGCAACTTTGAAGGGTTTCAGAAAGATTTGGTGTAGCTAAAAACTGGTGCGATGGTTAATACAGCTTTTAAATTCTCAAATGCCTCCTGGCATTATTCTGTCCACCGTAATTTCATGTTCTTCTTTGGTAACCAATCGAAGCACCTCTTTCTTCAAGGATGGTCGTGAAAATTCCTTGATGACCTTTGTTCCTTGAGGTCATCATTTCATGTCCGATGTACTGTCCCAAAAACATCACTTCTGCCTTCACGAATTCTGTTTTCTTTAAGTTTATCAACCAATTTTGCTTTTTGCAATTGTTCAAAGAGCTGTGCCAACTACACCATGTGCTGTTTCCATGAATATCTAAAGACCAGTACTTCATCTAGATAAATTTCATAATTTGTTAATCCAGCCACAACTCTGTTCATGTGTCTTTGGAATGTGGTTGGTGCATTCTTCATTCCAAATAGCATCACTTTGAATTGATATAGTCCATTTGGGGTTACAAATGCAGAAATTTCTTTCACTTTCTCTGATAAAGGTACCTGCCAATAACCACACGCAAGTTCAACTTTGTGATGTAAATGGCTTGTCCAACTTTCCTTATGCAGTCCTTCAACATTGGTACTGGATAGGAATCTGATTTTGTTATGATGTTGACCTTCCAATAGTCCACACTATCGTTGAGTCATGTCTACTCACTCTGACTTGGTTCAATGATGTCTTGTTGAGCATCGCATCTATCTCCTCCTGGACCTGTGTGGTTTTTGAGAGGATTAAGCTTGTAGGGGTGTTTTTTTTTTACCAGAATTGCATTCCCTACTTCATGCACAATAGTTTTGGTCCTCCCCATTCTATTCCTGCCTATGTCCTCATACTGCTGCAACAAACTTCAGGAAGGTATTTGATAAGGTTACACATGGTAGGCTTTTGGAGAAAATGAAGTTACCAGGGGTCCAGGGTGTACTAACTCGATGGATAGAGAACTGGCTGGGCAGCAGAAGACAGGGAGTGGAAGGGAGTCTCTCAAAATGGACAACTGTGACCAGTGATGTTCCACAGGGATCCGTGCTGGGACCACTGTTGTTTGTAATATACATAAATGATCTTGAGGAAGTATGGGTGGTCTGATCAGCAAGTTAGCAGATGACACTAAGATTGGTGGATAGTGAAGGGGATAGTGAAGGGGACTGTCAGAGAATGCAGCAGAATACATACATTGGAGAATTGGGCAGAGAAGTGGCAGATGCAAGGTGATGCATTTTGAAAGATTCAATTCAAGAGCGAACTATACAGTAAATGGATAAGCCCTGGGGAAAACGGATGTACAGAGAGATCTGGGTGTTCAGGTCCACTGTACCCTGAGGTGGCAACACAGGTCAATAGAGTGGTCAAGAAGGCATACGGCATGTTTTCCTTCATTGGGCAGGGTATTGAGTTCAAGGGTTGGCAGGTCACGTTACAGTTGTATAGGACTTTGGTTTGGTCACATTTGGAATACTGCGAATAGTTCTGGTTGCTACATGATTCCTGAAGAAAGGCTTAAGCCCGAAACATCGATTCTCCTGCTCCTCGGATGCTGCCTGACCGGCTGTGCTTTTCCAGCACCACACTCTCAACTCTCATCTCCAGCATCTGCAGTCCTAACTTTCCCCTGGTTGCCGCATTACCAAAAACATGTGGATGCTTTGGAAAGGGGGCAAAGGAGGTTCACCACAGTGTTGCCTGGTATGGAGAGTGCTAGCTATGATTTTCATTAGAAAGTCAGAGGTTGACAGGGGACCTGATTGAGAGATATAAAAGGGTGGATAGCAAGAAGCTTTTTCACCAGAGTAGGGGACTCAATTATTAGGGGTCACGAGTTCAAAGTGAGAGGGGAAAGGTTTAAGGGAGAGATGCGTGGAAAGTTCTTTACGCAAAGGGTGCCTGGAATGCGTTACCAGCGGAGGTGGGAGAGCCGGGCACGATAGCATCATTTAAGATGTATCTAGGCAGATACATAAATGGACAGGGAACAGAGGGATACAGATCCTTAGAAAATGGAGACAGGTTTACATACAGGCTCTGGGTCAGCGCAGGCTTAGAGGGCCAAAGGGCCTGTTTCTACGCTGTAATTTTCTTTGTTCAAACCTTTCAAGGACTTCCTCATTATTTAATGTATTTTGAGGAACATCAAGATCCATACCATTTGGTGGGACAGTAACTAACAAATGTTTTTCTTGTGGCTTTTCTATTCTCTGGCATATTTTACAGGTACAGCAAAATTCAACCACATCCTTATGCAGCCCAGGCCAATAAACTGATTTTGTACCTTAGCCTGGGCCTTCCTCACACCTCAGTGACCTCCTACTGGCAATTCATGTGCTACCCGTAATACTTCCTGCCTGTACGCCACGAGCAACACTATCTGAAGCACTTCCGCCCATTTCTCCTCTGCACTAACCTGCTGTGGTCCCATTTTCATCTTCAGATTCCATCCTTAAGATAATAACCCATGGGAATACATTGATTCCTTTTCTGGGTGTGCATCATAATATGTATCTTTTATTGCCTCATCTTTCTGTTGTAAGTCCATTAGCCTTTCAGGATTAAACACCTCTGTCTAACCCTCTACCGGTTCAAGTTTCTTCTGTACCATTACATCAAACATTGAGAGAGTGAGGATTGCAGATGCTGGACATCAGAGTCAAAAAGTGTAGTGCTGGAAAAGCACAGCAGCTCAGGCAGCATCTGAGGAGCAGGAGAGTCAACGTTTTGGACATAACCCCTTCACCAGGAATTGTTTCATTACATCAAACAAGTTGTCAGCTAACTGAACCTCAACTCCTTCATCTTTCTCTTTAGTTTTTGCTTCTTACCTCTGCTACCCTTTCAGCCAGTGATTTCAAGATACTCATTTAAATCCACGCTCATCCTCTTGCCTCTTACTGTCAAAATATGGTTTTGTTTATTGACCCTCTATTAACAGAGCAAGTTTCAAAGCTACCAATTGTGGAGAAATTTAAATCAAGGAGACTGAACATGTCAGAATAAGAGGAGTGCAGGTGTCTGAGGTTGTTCGACAGGCAGATACAGAGACAAGGAAAGACCAGGCCACTGATTAATTTGAAACAATAATGCAAATTTTAAAATTGAGGCATTGTTTAAAGAGGAAGCAATATAAGCTGGTGAGATGGGATGCTAGGTAAATAAGACTTGATGAGAAAGCACTTGAGCAGCAGAGTTATGGATGGTTCCATGTTTCCAGAGGGAGGTGGAGTGAGTGAGAGAGGAATGTATCAGAATCATCAAGCCTGAGGGTTTCGGCAGCAAATAAAGTGTGGCAGTGTTTGAGGCAGGTGAGTTCTGGAGATTACAACATTTGCTATTGGGGATGGTGTGGAACATAACATTGGGGTCAAATATGACCCTAAGATTGTGTGAAGTTTGATTCAGCCTCAGACCATTAGAATCATAGAATCCCTACAGTGGGGGAGGGATGGACTCAATTGCGAGGGAACATAATTTATAGTTGCAACATAAAATAATAGATTTGGTCTTCTCATATTTTATTTGTAGGAAATTTTTATTCATCCAGTACTGAATGTGGGATAGGCAGTTTGATAATTTCGTAATAATGAGGGAATGCAGAAGGATGGTAATGAGGCATTGTCAATGTTCAAATGCTTTCGAATTCAGTCACTGAGTAGCAGTATGCAGACGAGAAATAGATCCCACCTTATGTTACTACCAAATAAAACAAAGAAAAATCACACAACATCAGCTTCTAGTCCAACAGGTTTTTTTGGAAGTAACTGGTGTTGTGCAATTTTTTTTTACTTTGTCCACTCCAGTCCAACAACAGCACCTCCTCATCATGATTACCAAATAAGTCATACTGCATCTGGCTTGACGCATCATATTTTGATTTTCTTGGTTTTAACAAGCTGGTCCACTGATTTTGTGTAACAATAAAACAGACTGTGCAAAAGAAATGAAGATAAAATAAACCAAATTATTTACTTATAACACACATTTAAAGGTTATTGAACGTAAACTCCACACAAGCCCAAATTTTCCTAGTTTCAAATAACATCTTCAGAGTTTGAATTAAAAATATCTGGTCTGGAACTTTAACAAAATTGCATTCACTAAGGTAACCTACAATTTTAAATTTGAACAATTCTAAACTATCTTCTTCCTTTCTCAAGAGCAATGGATTTACACCTCCATCTTCAGACAAAAACCCTGCAGCTAACTGAAATTAAACAAAAACCACAAGAAATAGGTGTTTTCCCTAATCAAAAGGAAAAATAAACCATGGACTTTCCACACTTCCCAAGCTGAATGTACCCCTGTGTAGTTTGTTTGCTTGTAAGCAAAAACAATATTCTCTGAAGTCTTTCACAAAAACAGAAATTGCAGGTCACCACCTGCAGTACGTTACTCTTGCAAAGATAGTTTCTGTTTGGCTAGCATGGGAAACTCTTCTGAAGAGTCAACAGACTTGAATTGTTAACTTCACCTTCTCCACGGAAATGCCGCCAAATCTACTGAGTTTCACCAGCAATTTCTGTTTTAGTTTCAGATCTCAAATATTTGAAGTTCTTTGTTTTATTTTAGACTTTCTCTTACAATCTGTTTTAAAAGAAATCACAATGGCTCAGATAAATAAATGAAATATTTCTAATAACAAAACTATATTCAAATTCAAAAGTCAAAACTCAAAAATAAATGACATTTTGATATGTATAAATCTCACATCTTACATTACATAAAAAGAGATCCTTGAGGACTTTGGAGAGGAAAGGGAGTTTAGAGAGAGGATGGTAATTTGTAAAGACTTGAATCAGGATTTTTTTAGGATGGGTGATGACAGTGAGAAAATGAAGAGTTTAGTTCTTAAACTAATCATAACTTTAAGGATATCAGTTAATAGAAATAAAATACTGGAAAAAATTAGCAGGTCTGAGAAAAGAGAACAGTCATATTGAACTCAAAATGATAACATTGATTCTTTCCCCACAATGCTGCCAAACCTGTTGTGTTTCTCCATCATTTTTAGTTTTTTATTTCAGATTTCTACGTCTTCATTACTATGTTTTTGCAAACACAGCTTCTACTTTAGCCACTGTGGTTGGACAGACCGCTCAGTGATAAATTTATGATGAATTTGATAAAGCGGACAAGGACTAAAGCATGCTGGGAAATGAAGCTAGCCTTAACTAAAGTGATTGTGTCAACCAACATGCTGCAGAATCCAGACAGGCTGCAGCTCCCCACAGAGAATTTGCAAGCAAACTGGTAGCTGCAGACTCTATCATACACACCTGAATTTGGCTTTGAATGGGACAATGGAATGTCGTCTTCGGGACAATCGGAAACATCAAGGTGTGTATCAGATTCGGAGGCGCCTTGCACCCTGATTTGGAGGAGGCTACATGCACCCAGCACTGCCAGGAATGGATACTTAAGGACCACCCTGCCATCAGCGTGCCAACACATGGGTGATTGAACCTGATCGATCCATTGGAAGATAGTCAAGACCCTTCCAAAAGGCCATGAAAACTGGAGTAAAGGAATCACTGCAAAATCACCCTCAGTAGCAGTAACTCGAGCAGTAACTGGAGAATAGTAACTTGAGAATAACCACCAAAAGAGAAGACACCTCCAAGACCATCGCAAGAAGAAGAAGACATCACCATGTGGAGCCTGACCAAGCTCTAGCAGGACAGGATATGATTTAATTTCTTCTTTTTCATAATATACTTTATTGTTCTAATATTAGTTATGTTCAGTAAACAAATAATATTGTCTATAAGAGTCAACGCACTGTTCTTTTGCTGAATATGAGAAACAGCAAAGGCAGCTAATCAGATCATTTCAATCTTGGTGACAAAGGAGCTTCATGAGCTTCTCATATTCAACACTGCCTACACAGACTTACAAGGGTTCACATGGTAGACTGCTTAGTAAAGGTAGTTTCAAAAAGAGTTTGCCAATTGGATACAAAATTACATTGGCAGTAAGATACAGAAGGTGGTAGTAGCAGATTGTTTTTCAGACTGGAGACCTGTGAGCAGGGTGTTCCACAGGCATCCATGCTAGGTCCACTGTTGTTTGTAATTTATATGAATGATTTGCAGGAGATTTAGGATGACATGGTGGCTCAGTGGTTAGCACTGTTGCCTCACAGCACTATGGACCTGGGTAGGATTCCAGCCTCGGGCAACTGTCTGTGTAGAGTTTGTACATTCTTCCTGTGTCTGCATGGGTTTTCTCCAGGTGCTCTGGTTTCCTCCCACAATCCAAAGATGTGCAGGTTAGGTGAATGGCCATGCTAAATTGCCAATGGTGCTCAGGGATGTGTAGATTGGGTGCATTAGTCAGGAGTAAATATAGAATATTAGGGTAGTGGAGTTGTTCTGGGTGGGTTACTCTTCAGTGGGTTGGTGTGGACTTGTTGGGCTGAAGGACCGGTTTTCACACTGTTGGGATTCTATGATTTCACAGAATATAGGAAACATGGTTAGTAAGTTTGCAGATGACACCAAAACTGGTGGTATAATAGAGTGAGGAAGGCTATCTAAGATTACAAATCACACAACACCTGGTTATAGTCCAACAGGTTGTGGAAAAGCTGATGAAAGAGCAGCGCTCCGAAAGCTAGTGCTTCCAAGTAAATCTGTCGGATTATAACTTGGCATTGTGTGACTTTTAGTTCTGTACACCCCAGTCCAATACCAGTGTCTCCAAACTGAGATTACAAAGCAATCTTGATCAATTGAGCCAAGGAGTAGCAGATAGAGTTTAATTTAGGCAAAAACAAGGTGTTCCATTTTTGTAACACTAACAAGGGCAGGATTTATACAGTTAATGGGAGGACCCTTGTTGAACAGAGAGATCTAGGAGTTCATGTATGTAGTTCATTAAAAGTTGCATCATATGTAGACAAGGATGGTTTGGAAGGTGTTTGGCACACTTACCTTCATTGCTCAGACCATTGCATATAGGAGTTGGGATGTCATGTTGCGGATCTACAGGATGTTGGTGAGGCCACTTTTGGAGTACTATGCACAGTTCTGGTCACTCTGCCTTGGAATAATATTATTAAATTGGAAAGGATACAAAAAACATTTAGAATGATGTTACAGGGACTGGTGTGTTTGAGTTATACAGAGAGGCTGCACAAGCTGGGACTTTTTTCACTGTTGTGTAGGAATTGAAGTGTTACCTTATAGAGTTTTATGAAATTCATGATTTTTGGGAAATCATGAGCAGCAGACATAAGGTGAGTAGCAAAGTTCATTTTCCTATAGTAGGCGACTTCAGAATGGAGGGCATAATTTTAATAGAGAAGAAAGTTTTAAAAGGGACTGGAGTGGCAAAGTCTTCATGCAGAGGGTGGTTCAAATGTGGAATGAACTGCCAGTGGAAGTGGTAAATGCAGGATTAGTTACAATATTTAAAAAACATTTGGACGGGTACATGAATAGAAAAGATTTAGATGGATATGGTCAAATGCAGGCAAATGGGATTAATTTGGTTTGGGAAACTTAGTCGGCATGTACAAGTTGGATCAAAGAGCTTGTTTCCTTGCTTTTTATTTGTTGTTGTAACTGTAGATGATGGAGGCGAGGGAGCAAGAGACCCCTAAGAATGAAACTAATAAAGATTTCAAACAGACTTGATACGTTATTTAATGTTAATTTCTTTCACTAAAGTCTTCCTCTAACTGTCTGCTCTTTATTAATTTCATCAGAAACAGGTAACAATGAATATTCTGACGCATGTAAGAATGGAATGACAGTCTTGAAGAGGACTTCATCGAACTCATCCACGATAACGTTCTTGAACAGCATGTTACCAAACATACAAGGGAGCGTGCAATCTTACAGCTGGTTGTAGGTGTGATCTATATGGACTTCAGTAAAGCATTCGACAAGGTTCCCCATGGGAGACTGATTAACAAGTTTAGATCTCATGGAATACAGGGAGAACTAGCCATTTGGATACAGAACTGGCTCAAAGGTAGAAGACAGAGGATGATGGTGGAGGGTTGTTTTTCAGACTGGAGGTCTGTGACCAGTGGAGTGCCACAAGGGTCGGGCTGGGTCCTCTACTTTTTGTCATTTACATAAATGATTTGGATGCGAGCATAAGAGGTACAGTTAGTAAGTGTGCAGATTACACCAAAATTGGAGGTGTAGTGGACAG
>NC_057733.1:444408-457514 GCF_004010195.1 Chiloscyllium plagiosum
CAGAGGAAGTGGTGGAGGCTGGTACAATTGCAACATTTAAGAGGCATTTGGATGGGTATATGAATAGGAAGGGTTTGGAGGGATATGGGCTGGATGCTGGCAGGTGGGACTAGATTGGGTTGGGATATCTGGTTGGCATGGACGGATTGGACCGAAGGGTCTGTTTTCATGCTGTACATCTCTATGACTCTATGGTCCTGTGTAATGAGACAGGTAAAATTAATGATCTCATAGTTAAGGATCATTTCAGAAACAGTGATTACAGTGATTAAATTTTGATACAAATGGAGAGTGAAATAGTATCATCCAAATGCAAGGTTTGTGAAGGTTTGTAGCTCAGGTTGAGGTTTAGGGTGGAGGTTTGCTCGCTGAGCTGTAGGTTTGATATCCAGACGTTTCATTATCTGGCTAGGTAACATCATCAGTGGCGACCTCCAAGTGAAGCAAAGCTGTTGTCTCCTGCTTTCTATGTATATGTTTGTCCTGTATGGGATTCCTCGGGTTTGTGGTGATGTCATTTCCTGTTCGTTTTCTGAGGGGTTGATAGATGGTAACTGGATCTATGTGTTTGTTTATGGCGTTGTGGTTGTAGTGTCAGACCTCTAGGAATTCTCTGCAATGTCTTTGCTTTGCCTGTCCCAGGATAGATGTGCTGTCCCAGTCGAAATGGTGGTTTTTTTCCTCTGTGTGTAGGGCTACGAGGGAGAGAGGTTCGTGTCTTTTTGTGGCTAGCTGGTGTTCGTGTATCCTGGTGGCTAACTTTCTTCCTGTTTGTCCTACGTAGTGCTTGTCGCAGTCCTTGCATGGAATTTTGTAGATGACGTTGGTTTTGTCCATGGGTTGTACTGGGTCTTTTAAGTTTGTTAGTTTTTGTTTGAGAGTGTTGGTGGGTTTGTGTGCTACTAGGATTCCGAGAGGTCTTAGTTGTCTGGCTATCATTTCTGAAACTTCTTTGATGTATGGTAAGGTGGTTAGGGTTTCTGGCTGTGTTTGGTCTGCTTGTTGTGGTTTGTTCTTGAGGAATCTGCGGACTACCATCTATCAACCCCTCAGAAAATGAACAGGAAATGACATCACCACAAACCCCAGGAACCCCATCCAGGACAAGCATATAAATAGAAAGCTGGAGACAACAGCTTTGCTTCACTTGGAGGTCGCCACTAATGATGTTACCTAGCCAGGTAATGAAACGTCTGGATATCAAACCTACAGCTCAGTGAGCAAATCTACACCCTATCATCCAAATCCAGCGTATTATGCTTAAACAATGGAGACTAAAATGGGATGAGGAAGGAGTTGGCTAAATTAGACTGGGAACACAAGTTATATGTTGGAACAGTTGAGGATCAGTGGAAGACTTTCAGAGATTTTTCACAGTGCTCAAGGAAAGTATATTCTGGTCAAAAACAAGGATAGCAAGGGTAGGAACAACCAGCCTTGGATAACCAAGGAAATAAAGAAAGGCATCCGATTAAAAGTTCAGGTTTACAAAGTAGTGAAGAGAGATGGGAAACAGGAAGATTGGAAAACTTTAAAAAGCAACAAAGAACCACAAAGCAAGCAATAAAGAAAGATAGATTATGAATGCAAACCAGCTCAGAATATAAAAACAGTTTGGAAAAGTTTTTATAAATGTATAAAACAGAAAAGGGTGGCTCAACTGAACATAGGACCCTTGCAAGATGACAAAGGGGAATCAATACTGGGTAATGCTGTAACAGCCAAAGGTTTGAGTCTTCACAGTGGCAAATGTGTCAAACATGCCAAAGAATGATGTTAAGAGCACGATGGGAGGTGACAACCTCAATTCAATTGTTATCTCTAAAGGGGAAGTGTTGAGCAAACTTGAGGGTCGAAAAGTGGATAAGCCGTTAGGTTCTGATGGAATGTATCCCAGGTTGCTGAAAGAAATGGTGATGGTTATAGTTGATGCGCTAGTGGTAATTTACCAAAATTCACAGGACTCCAGGCAGATCCTGTGAGACTGGAAGACAACGAATGTCACGTCGGTATTTAAAAAAGGATGTAGGCAAAAGGCAAGTGACTATAGGCCACTTTAGTTTAACATCTGTAGTTGGGAAATGCTGGAGGCTATCATTAAAGAAGAAATAGTGAGACATCTGGATGGAAAGGGTTCCATCAGGCAAACACAACATGGACTCAGGAAGTGAAGGTCATGTTTCACAAACTTACTAGAGTTCTTTGAGGATGTAACAAGCATGGTGGATGGAGGGGAACAGGTGGATGTTGTATACTTGGATTTCCAGAAGGCGTTCGATAAGGTGCCGCATAAAAGGTTAACCCATAAGATAAGAATGCATGGGGATTAGTTAACCAATAGAAAGTGGAGGGTTGGGATAAATTGGTGTTTCCTGGTTGGATAACAGTGCTGAGTGGGGTACTGCAGGGGTCAGTGTTGGGCCCACAACTGTTCATGATATGCATAAATGATTTTGAAGAGAAACTCGAGTGTAACATATCCAAGTTTGCTGTTAACACTAAATTTAGTGGAAACACAAACTGTGCAGAGGATGTGCAGGGTCTGCAGAGATATTTAGATAAGTTAAGTGAGTGGCAAGGGTCTGGCAGATGGAGTACAGTGTTGGCAAATGTGAGGTTATCCACTTTGGAAGTAAAAATAGTAGGTCACAGTATTATTTAAATGGTGAAAGATTGCAGCATGCTGTTATGCAGAGGGACTTAGTACTCGTACATGAATCACTAAAAATTGATTTGCAGGTGCAACAGGTAATCAGGAAAGCAAATGGTATATTGGCTTTCATTGCTGGAGAGATTGCATTTACATGCAGAGAGATTCTGCTGCAATTCTACAAGGTGTTGCTGAGGCTGCACCTGGAGTATTGTGTGTACTTCTGGTCTTCTTACTTGAGGAAGGATATACTGGCTTTGGAGGTGGTGCAAAGGAGGTTAACAAGGTTGATCCGTCAGATGAGGGGGTCACACTACGAGGAGAGGTTGAGCCATCTGAACTATACTCGCTAGAATTTAGGAGAATGAGAAGGGGATCTTTAGAAACATACAAAATTATGAAAGGGATAGATAAGATAGAAGCAGACAAGTTGTTTCCACTGATAGGTGAGACTAGGACTAAGGCGACATGGCCTCAAGATTAGGGGGAGTAGATTTAGGACAGAGATGAAAAGGAACTGCTTTTCCCAGAGAGCAGTGAATCTATGGAACTCTATGCCCAAGGAAGCAGTAGATGCAGCTTCATCAAATAGATCAAGACACAGTTCGATGAGTTTTTGCATGGTAGGAGAATTAAGGGTTTGGGGAGGAGCTGAGATAATAGATAGGTCAACCATGATCCTCATGAATGGCAGAGCAGGCCCGATGGGCCAAATGGCCTACTCCTGCTTCTATTACTATAATTTAGTCCCAAATGTGATTCACAATAAAACCCCATCAATGTCGTTATTTGTGAACTCGCTGGTGCCTCAACAGGTGCGATGATCGAATGAATCCCTTCCCACAGGTGGAGCAAGTGAATGGTCTCTCCCCAGTGTGAACGTGCTGATGTATCAACAGATTAGATGAATTAATGAATCCCTTCCCACAGACTGAGCAGATGAACGGTCTCTCCCCAGTGTGAACTCGCTGGTGACTCTGCAGGTTGGATACCTGAATGAATCGTTTCCCACACTCAGAGCAGGTGAATGGCCTCTCTCCAGTGTGAATGCGCTGGTGTACAGTGAGTTGAGATGATCGTCTGAACCCAGTTCCACAGTGAGAACACCTGAATGATTTCTTGTCAGTATGAATGCCTTGATGGGACATCAATTCCTTGAAACTTTTATAATGTTTCCCACAGTCAGAGCATTTAAAAGGTCTCTCATCAGTGTGAACCCGTTGATGTGTAAGCAGGTGAGATGACTGAATGAATCCCTTCCCACATTTAGAGCAGATAAATGGTCTCTCCCCAGTGTGACTGCGTCGATGAGCTTCCAGCTCAGATGGGTAACTGAATCCCTTCCCACAGTCCTGACATTTCCATAGTTTTGCCTCACTGTGAGAGACTTTGTGTCTTGACAGGCCAGATGATCGGATGA
Source organism: Chiloscyllium plagiosum (assembly GCF_004010195.1). Classification (NCBI taxonomy): domain Eukaryota; kingdom Metazoa; phylum Chordata; class Chondrichthyes; order Orectolobiformes; family Hemiscylliidae; genus Chiloscyllium; species Chiloscyllium plagiosum. Next base: position 448,479 of record NC_057733.1, read on the forward strand.
ATCTTCGACCACACACAGAACATGTGTATGTTTTCTCCTCACTGTGAACAGTGCTCCTGCTTTCCATAATCTAAATCCAATGACATTCCGGTCCTGATGTATTGGGCGCTTCAGTCTGAACTTCTAACATGAAAATCTTCCCTATTCAATTCCCTGTAAAACAAATTTAACAAAGGGAAAATAACCTTGAAAACAGCTGGATTATCATAAAAACTCAACTAGTTCATTCACGTCCATCATGCTACCATCCAGTCTGGAATTGCACCGGACTTGGACCTTCGTGGAGAGAAAGTGTGAGCAAGAGATGAGGAGAAAAGATGACAGATTTTCCCAACTGTAACTCTATCAAATATTGGTCAGGACCACCTAAACCCTCCTACATAGAAAGACAAGAGCAGCTAGTGCGTGGAGAACCATCATATCCAAGACACAGGACAAATGCCAAAATACTGTGGATGCTGTAAATCTGAAACAAATACAGAATGCTAGACAAACTCAACAGGTCTGGCAGCATCTGACTCTATCTCTGGATGGAGAAACAGCTATTCCTGGGATTCAGGATAGAGTCTGATATGACATTTCTTTAGAAGCCCAGGAATAGCTGTTTTTGTCTCCATAGATTCTGGTAGATCTGCTGAGTTTCTCCAACGTTGTGCATGTGTTACAGCCAAGTCACAGCACACTGGAGACAGACTAATCACAGTTCAAGAGTGCTTAAAAGTATTTATTCAAACATCCAACCTTAGTAGATAGCAACAAATTTATCATTGAGGATTGAAGTTGGATTTTGCTGTAAATGACATGCAGGAATAAATTGTGCTGATTCTAATGGTTGCAGTTTATTTCTGCTATTTAAAAAAAAATCTACAATTGGGGCAGAATTGCATATCCTGGTAATTTATCTTACGTTGTTAGCATTTATTCTTTATATAATATATGCTTTTTCAGGTTGTTCTCAAGATTTGGAAAGTTGAAACTGAAGTGATTTATTTGTATTTTGTGCAGTCTAGTTACATTTTCAATGGTCACAAAGTGGATTGCTCTATATTGTGAGCAGCAATCACAGATTGGATGATCATTTAATTGAAAAACCATGGCTCAGATTGAGAATCCTGAGATTCAGTCACCTGTCATTTTAATTCTCTGCTCCAGTCCAACTCTGACCTCTCTATCCTCAGGCTCCTAAACTGTTTGAGTGAATGGGAGCTCAAGGAACAGCAGCTCACCTTTCAGTTTATAAACTTCCAGATTCAATGTGGAGCTCACCAACTTCTTTAGTAACAGAGAGTTGTGAGGATCTGGAACATTTGACCAGAAAAAGGTGCAGAAAACAATTTATAAATAATTTTGAAAAAGAGTTGACAGGTATTTAAGAATGAGGAATGTATACAGTTAAAAAAGAAAATGGGTGTGTGGGGCTAAATATTACTTTCTTCCAAAGACAGCACAACATAAAGGGTTGAATTCTTCTTTCCATCTTGTAAGTTTCTAAGATTCTGGGAGTTAGCCAGTTAGCTACTTGAACCTCTCCCACCAGAGCTGATTTGTGACACTTGCCTCTTTACCCTTTCAGTTGAAAAAAATCTATCAATGTTAAATTTAAACTTAACACTGGCCCCACATGAACTCCCATTTCATGAATAGAGTTTCAAACTTGTACTGACTTAACTAGACAAATGGTTTCCTCTTTTGCTTCTTAAATGCTCGGCTCCCATTTTCAGACCATGGCCTTCCCCAAACAATGGAAATAGTTTCTCTCTGTTGATCCTACCAATTTCAATTAATAGCATGAAAACATTGATCAAATCGCCTCTCAATCTTTTAAATTCCAAAAATATATTCCTCACATGAAATTAAAACAGTAAGTGCTTGAAAAAATCTCAGTGGAGTTTGACAGAATCTGTGGAGAGAGAAACAGATTTGATTGAATATGACTCTTATTTGGAATACACAGATGTGATGCATTTTTGAAAGGCACAATAGGGGAGAGTGAATATATACCAAATGGCACAGATTGAAAGAGCATGCAAGGTCAGAGATACTTGGGGGCTAATGTGCACAAATCTTTTAAGGGTGCCAGGTCATACTGAGAGAGCAATGTGCAAATTTTATGGGATCGTGAGATTCAGAAATAGAAGTAATGAGACAAACCCAGGGAAAAGGTAAAGAAGGGCTTATGCCCGAAACGTCGATTCTCCTGTTCCCTGGTTGCTGCCTGACCTGCTGCGCTTTTCCAGCAACACATTTTCAGCTCTGATCTCCAGCATCTGCAGTCCTCACTTTCTTCTAAAAGGTAAAGATACCCTTCATAAAGCTCTAATTAGGACACAACCCAAATATTGCGTCCAGTTCCAGTCACCACACTTCAGGAAGGATGTGAGGGTTCACGAGAGGATATTTACCAGAGTTGTTTCTGGAAAAGGGGAACAATTCCAAAGTTGGTTTGGCAAACTGGCATGGTTCTGCTTGAAGAAAAGGAGTTTAGGGGATATCTGATACAGATTACAAGATATCAAGAAGGTTAGGGAAGATAAAAAATCACACAACACCAGGTTATAGTCCAACAGGATTTAAACCTGCTGGACTATAACCTGGTGTTGTGTGATTTTTAACTTTGTCCAACCCAATCCAACACCGGCATCTCCGAATCAAGGTTAGGGAAGGTAGACAAAGAAAAATCTGTTTCTATTAGATGGTAACACGAAGATTAGAGGATGGACATTTAGTGTTTTGGGAAAAACATATATTGGGATGATTTCTTTTTACAGCGACACAACAGACAAACCTTTTTTCGGTCCAAATAAGCCAATGGTGTAAGTCAGATGCTAATGAATCAAGTGACTGTCAGATCTTGACGCGCTGTTTGTTTTGAATTTCCTGTCTGCAAATCCTTCACATTCAATGTCCTAGGAGATCATTTTACATGAAAGAATCCTTCATTACCAGTGAAGGAGAATAATCCAGGAAAGGTAAAGTATTCGCCGGTTCTCTCCTCGCTGTTGGCCCCACACTGAGGGCTGCGCGCGCACGCACCCTGCCCCCTATAAAGATGGCGATCACGGATACATCCGGCACAACATTGCTCCCAATAAAAATGGTGGCTGTGCCAGGGCTGAAGCCCACGGCCGCTTTCCTTTTGCTGCGAGGGCAGGACCAGAAAATTCTACTTCGGGTCTGGCAGCCTATACTGGATTCCTATGAAACCTCCCATATTACACTGCCTCCATTTGCTTCCCGCTCTTCGTTCCCAACCAACTACCTCTATCACTCGCCCTCAGACCGATACCGCTGCACCTGCGCAGAAGCTCCTGTCGGAATGGCTACGTCGCCAAATAGCCCCGCCCCTCCTTCACCTCGATTGGTTGGAGAAGCAGCTGAGCGCATGTTCATGTGGTCCCGCCCACATTCCTGGTGTTGAGCCTGGAGCTGCTGTCTATCAGCTGGGTCTGTTTGGGACTTGGCGAGTGACACAAAATAACCGCAGATGCTGGAATCCAAGTTAGAGACAAAAACAAAACCGCAGTGTCCTGAAACGTTGATTTCTCCACCTCCTGATGCTGCCTGACTTGCTGTGTTCTACCAGCTCCTGCTCCGTGGAACTTGTAGGTTTCGCAGTGCCTCTCCTGGTTTCATGAATGTGAATTCAGTGAAGGGACTGTCAAAAAACAGGTCCCCTAAAAGATTGATTCTTCGTTAATGGGTGATTGAATCTAGGGAAGGCAAGAAGATTCTGTAAACTGATAGTGCAGAATGAAAAAGAACAAAGTCTGCGTCGCAGCAATTCTATTCTGCGTTGTTGGAGCCGCAAACCAATCTTGCCAATGAATTTGTTTCAAGTAGTTGTAAGATCCACATACATTATCCAGACATAAATTTCTTAATGTCTACAAAAGTGAATGTCATCTTATATTGCAGGTTCAGCTAGGCAAAGACAACTGATAAGGGCTTAAAGAACATAATATGTGAAGCAGAGCTGTGTCTAAGGGGCCAAAGGAACAGGGTCAGCCTGCAGCTGCAAGGTCATGTTATCAAAACAAGATTCCTCAGCCAGGGCACAAACAGCAATTTGCAGACTACGTTTACTGCAAAGATTCTTTGTGACAAAAATGGTTTCCACTCATTTTTGTGTCAATTCTGGTCAAATTTTCTTCCACAATCCTTCCTCTTTTTTTCAAAAGAACAGATTGGAGGTGTCAGCAAAAGGGGAAATATACCCAGAGCCAGGGGATTGTCAGAAGGTGAGGGTGGGAGATTGGACAGATAGTCCAAAAGGGACAAAAGGCTCCAGAGACTGGGAATCACCATCGGGGGTTTAATCAGGAAAGGGAATCTAGGCATCTGTGGGATCGCTGGAGAGGAGGGCCACAACAATGAACTGAACCAAGCACAGGATTGTCTGCAGGGTTACTTCAATTTCTAGTTGGGCAGCTCCAAAGGCAGGGGAAAAGAAAGCTGCAAGTCACTCAAATTGTGTAAGGGCTCGTTTGATGCGAGTTAGGGACAGATGGGGATATGGACACATACCCAGCAGCTACAGTGGTTGACCATCTGTGCATAAAGAAAAGTATTAAAATGTAATTCCTGTTTACTGGAAGTTATTAAGCTATCTATAGTGCCCCAAGCAAACATAGTGAAAGAAAGATAAGAAAGAGAGGAGTGAAAAGGCAGAACGATCAGGCTGAGCCATTGGCGGTCAGATGCTGAACAGGTGTATCTGACAGGGTCTTCTGGTGTTCCTCCAGGGGTGGAGCTCTTTTGCATTACATCCCGTGCATCCATGCGGCCTCCCCTTGACCTTGACTGCTGAACGGGTGGCCGGCAGGACTAGGAACAGGCCTTTCCACCTAGACTTCAATTTGCCCCGGTCCTGATTCTTAGGCTTGGCATACCAGTGAATGTAAACTTTGAAGAGTTTTGATTAACTGATATAGATATTTCCCACTTGTCCACCACTGTTGTGGCAGCAGTATCAGTCGTTGGGATGGTTTCTGTTCATCTACTAAATACTATTATTAGGTAATATTCATAACAATGTATTCAAAGTAATTCAATAAAAGCAAGTTGTAGACAAGTAAAAGGCCCACCAGACAAAGAAGTGATTCAACAAATGTAGGGCATCCCTTTTACAGCATTCGTCCTTTTGTTTACAAATTAAACACACTTCAGCTCTTTTCTCAGCTGCTTTCTGAAAATCTGGGTGCCACCAAGTTTGTAATAGAATATTAACTATTCCCTCTTGCTCAAGTGTATACAATAATGCACATAATCAATGAAAATAGGCAGTAGCAAAGAAGGAACATAAACTGGTCCAACGGGGGTCACCCACATTTTGGTTTCAGTATTGAGGGAGCACCCCATTTGAGTCCATAGTTTGTGCTCTTCAGCAGGGGCTTCCTGTATCTTCTATATCTTACCCGGGTCTGGCATACCATCCTTACATTGTCTGTAACCAGGTTTTGCTGGGGTCCCAATGGGACCAGAAGGATGGGGTGTAAGGCTGCCTGCTTGGCGGCAGCATCTATTCGCCCATTTCCTTCGGAGACTATCAGTTGCCTCAGTGTAAGCCAAACATTTTGATAACCGCCATACTGGTTGGAGAAAACAGCATTACTATTAGGTTGTCCCGTGGAGGTTAAATCCCACAAGGCTCCGCAATCATGGTCCATGAAAAATCAGCACAACCAGAGACAGTGTATATATTTGCAGATTTTCCTTTTGCGAGGATGCAAGCATGTCGATCCCTGCATTACCTTCAAGGTAATGTTAAGAAACTTCGATCTCCAGTGGCCATATTTCCACAGCTAAAGCAAGATCCCACTATTTGTCCCTGGGGGACTTCACTGTTTTTTTCCCAGTCCCAAAGGTTTAGCATTGGGGGCTGCCTGCAGCCCCCCCCCCGCTTCCCAAGGTCCCCTCAGGAACAGGTTGCTCAGCAGTGGTTGCTGAGCAGGCATCTGAGGTAGGTTTCACCCTCAGTGGGTATGCTGGTCTCAATCAACCCTGTCAGGTCTGGCCCACGGCATATAGGTATTTACCTGTAACTTGGATACATGGAATACATGGCAAAAGCAGAGCGTTAAACAAAGGTGAATCAAATTCTCAATTACTCTTCATTTGTGGGCTGTATACCATTTTCATTTCATAGCTGGCCACTTATTTCAGTCTTATGATACAAAAAATTCTTATTCAGGCCACTCCCAGAATTTTGCTGCCTTTACATCTGTATTATTCTTTGGACATATTGAGCAAATTGGGCTGGTTTCACCTTGCGGTCAGGGGCTTGGTTCATTAACATTACTCTGATTCCTGGGATGGCCCAGGCCTCTCCCCCCAGTTTTCTCGGCTATAAAGCTGGTTACCGATACTGGACCCTTCATCTTCAGAGTAAGGGAAGGGTTATAATCGGGGGCTGTGCTGCAGACTATCAGGAGATGTTCAGGAAAAATCCTCATCCACTCACTCAAATAGGGTCGATATGCCAGACACAGGCTCAGGATTCTGAGTAAAATGGAGGTTCTTTTTATTTTACAGCACTGTTGCTTTAACTTAAATATGCTCCTCAACCTTAATAGCCTTACACTGTTTCTCCTGTTCCCATCTACTCATTCACACTCAGCTTTTAACTTCTCCCAGCTTTTGGGCATTCCATCTGCTGCACATGCATAATTCCATCAACTGGCCTGTAAGTTATCTTTCCATTTACTAACTGCTTTATCCTTCCATTCTTTAATTAATAATTAATCAATACAGCCATGATTCAAATTAACCATGAGGCAATGACACAGATCACTGACAATGTATAAATATAGAAAACCAGTCAATCTTGACAATTTTGATTTCATCATTCAGAGCTAATACATTTTTTAATATAAAAATATTAACTGATATAATCATTGTCTCTAATTGAGAGATGGAAACCGAACAAGTGACCAAGATATTTCAAGAGTCATCAAAATAAACTGGAAATTCACTTTCCACCCTGGCAATGTTTTTCTACAACCTCTACCATCGGGAAGAAGGTACAGAAGCCTGAGCACACGCACCAGCCAGTTTCTACCTGACTGTTGTTAGAATACTGAATGGACTCACAAACTCTTAACATTCGCCTATACCAGTGTTTTTGCTTTTGCTGCTGTTTACCTATTATTTACTAACTATGCTACTTAACTATGTGTTCTGCCTGTATTGCTCGCAAGACAAAGCTTTTCATTGTGCCTCCATACATATGACAATAAATTCAATTCAAAACCTTCAATTCATCTTGAAGCATATCGCAGACCTCAGAGTGGATCCAAGGCTTATCAAATTGGGTTTCACCTGTCATAACCTGGGGGAAGGTTCTTTTTTACTAACTTTGGAAATCTTAAAATGTTTTCAGCAGCACTTTTTTGTCCGAACCCTAGGACCCTATTTAGTACTGTCACTAGTATCATGTGGCCGAGTAGAAGGAATTGTATCAGCATTTCTAACAGCAATTTTGTCCTGGTCAGCTTTCTTTTTTTTTGGACGAGACAGATGCAGCAACCATCCTCTATATTTCATTTCTCAAACAATACCGGCTGGTGACCTGGCAGGACCAGCGTATCTCCTACCTTACTCTTGATTCAAACATGTTTACCATGGCATTCTCAGATTCAAACATATTTACTCTGTGCTTCCCTCGAGACAGCACCCAGAGCGGGCAGCCCTGCTCAGCGAGGCAAAATTTACTTGTCCCCCGGGGGCAGCCTTTCTGGCAGGAGTTTGGAACTCATTAATCCCATCAGAACATCACCGGTCCATGTCTGTAACCTGCAAAAGAAAATGAACAACACACACAAAGACGAACAGGCGAAGACACAACTGTCAATAACTCAAGGTCATCTGAATTTAGAAATTAATCTTGCCGATACTGTCTTGCCACAGGTCGGCTTCTAATGATCCCTGCAGCTCACTGACTATGGTCTTTCTGGATCATGTCTTCCCACAGTGTCTTTCCCTTAAAAAGGAATCAACATGTTAACTCCGGACCAGATCGCGCAGCTTTCCAATATTTTAACTCTGTCGTTCTCCCTCCTCTTGTTTTCAAAAAAAAAACAAATTTAAAAGAAGAACAAAAAAAATCAGACTCACGCAAATCAAACTCACAACAGGCTCAGGAGCATTCCTCATAGGTCGGCCCAAGGGGAACCTGAATCAGGTTCTTAAAATAGCAACAGGTTCAAGAAAACCTCGTAAGACAGAGGAAGGGAAAGTGAGGACTACAGATGCTGAAGATCAGAGTCGAGAGTGTGGTGCTGGAAAAGCACAGCAGGCAGCATCCAAGGAGCAGAAGAATTGAGGTTTCAGGCAGTAGCCCTTCATCAGGAATGAGGCGTGTGGCAAGGGTGGTGGTACTGAGAAATAAATGGGAGGAGGGATGGGGCTGGAGGGAAGGTAGCTGAGAATGCAATAGGGATGAATGTGAGGGAGAAGGTGATCGGTCAGAGAGGAAGGTGGAACGGATAGATGGGAAACGTGATGGACAGGTAAGGAAGACGGTGCTGAGTTGGAGGCTTGGGACTGGAATAAAGTAGGGGGAGGGAAATGAGGAAACTGTTGAAATCCGCATTGATTTCATGTGGTTGCAGGGTCTCAAGGCAGCATATGAGACGTTCTTCCTCCAGGCATCAAGTGCAAAGGGTTTGGTGGTGGAGGAGACCCAGGACCTGCATGTCCTTGATGGAGTGGGAGGGGGAGTTGAAGTGTTCAGCCAGCAGTCAGTGGGGTTGGTTGGTGCAGGTATCAGAGATGTTCTCTGAAATGATCCACAACTAGGCGTCCTGCCTCCCCGATGAGAAGACCACGTTAGGTGCCTTAGATACAGTAGATGACATTGGTGGAGGTACAGGTAAATTTCTGTTGGATGGCGAAGGATCCTTTGGGGCCTTGGATGAAGGTGAAGGGTGTGGTTTGGGTGCAGATTTTGCACTACCTGTGGTGGCAGGGGAAAATGCCAGGAGTGGGGTGTGGGCTGGAGTGGGGCATGGAGCTGACGAGGGAGTCATAGAGCGAATG
>NC_057733.1:457524-475265 GCF_004010195.1 Chiloscyllium plagiosum
CCCCACTCCTGGCACCTTCCCCTGCCATGGCAGGAAGTGCAAAACCTGTGCCCACACCACTCCCCGTACCTCCATCCAAAGCCCGAAAGAATATTGCCACATCAGTCAGAAATGTACCTGTACCTCTATTTTATGAGTCAAGAGTGTGGTGCTGGAAAAGCATAACAGGTCGGGCAGCATCCGAGGATCAGGAGAATCAATGTTTCAGGCAAAAGTCCTTCATCAGGATGCATAACAGTTTCAGCAGTCTCCAGCACCACGCTCTCGACTAATAAAATAGAGGTCATGCCGGTTATGCCAATAGTTGGCGAGAAGTAAATCATATGTGGAATTGTTTAAACAAGATAGTCAGAAGAGGAGACCTTGAGCAATTAACTAACTTTTATTCATGGCCATAGAGAACACCTGTTCATTCGAATAAGTCTAATGTATCCCAATGAAATATGGAAGTTATATAGTATAGCACAAGTTCACTGCTCATTAACTACGCAACCTAGGGGCAGTAGTAAGGACACAAATTGTAGTAAGCATAGTAGTAAGCACACACATTGTCCCGACCTACGTTTCTGGTCAAATTTTCTTCCCCATTCAGAAAGGCTGTTGTAATTGGGAGGTCTTATGAAATCAAAGAAAAAGGCCCCTCAGCCCATTAAGTCTATGACAGTCACCTTTTGCTCTGTAAGAGATAGTTGTGATGATGCAATAATAGAATATTTGTTGTCAAAGTTCAGAGACATAGATTCATAGAGTTCACAAGTTTGCCTGGTGAGCAGCCAATTCTGGTCTGATCATTTGTTAACTGATACCATCCCCTGAATAGTTGCCCTGAGATGGCAATAAGCTTCCTCTTTCTCTGGTTAGTGGTGGGCAGTGGAGCTCCTGTAGAATCATAATTGACATAAAAGAAGAACATAAGAACTAGAAGCAGGAGAATTTGGCCCTCAGAGGTTGCTTCAATATTTAATACTGTACCATCATGGCTGATCCCATCTGCCCTCAACTCCACTTTCCTGTTGGCTCTCCATGACCCTTCAACCCATTACTAATTGAAAATCTAGTTGTCTCTTTAAATTTATTCAATGTACTGGCATCCACTAAACACTGATCACTTACATGGCGGATGCATAAAAACATAACTCAAATAATGACAAGTGATTCTGACTTCAATTAAATTAGTAAGAAAGGAATCTGAGACTGCAGAGCCACCCAGCTGGAGAGGCTTAGTAAGGGGATGATGGTATTAAAGACTGTAGACAGGTTGAGAGAGGTGATGAGGAATAGGATAATTACTCTTGTCACCACTTTTTTGCTAGACTGGGATGTTCCCTACCAGTCGTGGAACACTTCAGCGTTCAAGCGCCTTGGATCTTCAGCTGACCATCCTCCAAGGTGGACTTCGAGATACATAACAATGTAAAGTTGCTGAGCAGAGGTTGATAGCCAAATTTGGTACCCATGAGGATGGCCTCAACCGTGATCTTGGGTTCATGTCACACTACAGGTGACTCCACTACACTGTACAAACACACTTTTAGACACATTCACCTTCACGCACACATGCAGACCCTCTCTCAAACAAACACTCTCTCTCAGGCACAGACCCTCACACTCACATGCATACCCTGACACAATCATACACTCCTTCATACTTGGGCATGCACACACACACACTCCCTTTCTCCCACACAGAGACACTCTCTGTCTCCTTCATATGTGTGCACACATACATGTATGTCTATAGGATGAATTTGTACTTGCAGATTTGAATTTGCAGACATATTCTATTTTGTTCAAAAAGCACACAATCTGTAGGCAGTTAAAAATCACACAACACCAGGTTATAGTCCAAAAGGTTTAATTGGAAGTACACTAGCTTTTGGAGCGTTGCTCCTTCATCAGGAGGGCTCAATCCTAACACACAGAATTTATAGCAAAAATTTACAGTGTGATGTAACTGAAATTATACATTGAAAAATTGATTGTCTGTTAAGCCTTTCATCTGTTAGAATACCATGATTGTTTCACTTCTTTCATGTGCAAATCACAAATACAATCTATAGGCAGTCAGTAACATATTATAAATTATTACCTTGGAAATAGAACTGGTCTGACTCAAGGTAGGAATACAAAGACACTCTAATCTCACACATTTAATGCATTGTCTGAGCTGAGATGTCACTTCTTTTTAATGAAATCTTAAATTTTCGCCAGGAGTACAACTTGAAAGAACTTCTGGTATTTACATATTAATGAATTGAGGGAGAAAGTGAGGACTGCAGATATTGCAGATCAGAGTCAAAAAGTGTGGTGCTGGAAAAGCGATAGGTGGATATGGGTGGCAGGTGATGGTGATAGGTCAAAGTAGAGGGTGAAGCAGATCAGTGGGAAGGAAGCTGGACAGGTAGGACAGTTCAAGAGGGCAGTGTTGGGTTGGAGGGTTGGATCTGGGATAAGGTGGGGGGAGGGGAAACTAATGGAATCAACATTGATCCCGTGTGGTTGGAGGATCCCAAGGCAGAAGATGAGGCATCCTTCCTCCAAGCATCGGGTGGCTAGACTCTGGCAGAGGAGGAGGCCCAAGACTTGTACTTCCTTGGTGGAGTCGGAAAGGAGCTGAAGTGTTTGGTCATAGGATGGTGGGGTTGTTTAGTGCGTGTGTCCTAGAGATGTTTTCTGAGACATTCCGCAAGTTGGCATCCTGTCTCTCCAGTGTAGAGGAGCAAGGGACACAGTAGATGATGTGTGTGGAGGTGCAGGAAAATCTCTGTAGGATGTGGAAGGATCCTTTGGGGCTTTGGATGGAACTGAGGGGGTGGAGGTTTGGGTGCAGGTTTTACACCTCTTGCGGTGGCAAGGAAAAGTGCTGGGTGTAACAGCAATCGAAGTTTGTTCAATACATCACATCAGTTGTATGACACTTTGATCTTTTACTATAAATTCTGTCTCCTATGATCCTGTCCCATTAGCTACATGATGAAGGAACATTGCTCTGAAAGCTTGTATTTTCAAATAAACCTGTTGGACTATAACCTGGTAATGTGTGCTTTTTCACTTTGACCATATAAGTCTATCATATAAGACATAATTTGATACTTTGATTATAACAGCTTTGATATTGTGGCAACAGTAGAAATTCTAGTGGAATAATTCAGACATGGAATTCAGTGTAAGATGGGCATGGATTTGGGAAATGACAAATGTGCGAGGAATGGGAGGTCAGGATTGAGTGGGGAAGTAAGGACAGCATGGAAATACAGAAAAAAGGATCAGCGTAGATTGCTAGGCTTGCTGAGACATTATATTTAGTCAACTTAGAATTAAAGTCTTCTTCAATAATTAATTCCAACCCTTACAATAAAAGGTGCTTTTGATTACTCAGTTTTGTTTCTACTGCTCTTGCATCCAACTGACCATACTGTTATCTTGTTGGTCTGCTAGTCTATCAGCGTACAATACAGTGATAAACATTTAAACCTGGGTAAGGCAGTTCCTCCAGAGCTGAAGAATACATGCACTGAAGAATACATACAGTCATACAGTGAATGCATGGTTCTCTTATCATAGTGAGATAATATTCTGAATTGAATAGTAGAAAAGGAAATTGACCAGCAGAAGCCCAAAGTTCCAATGTTTTCTACTAAATGATCACTAGATCATTTATATATTCTGTTTCTTAGCTATACCTACTGTCATCTAGATCAAGCAAAAACAGAAATTGCTGGAGAACTGGGCCAGCCTGTCTGCATTTGCGAAGGGATCTCTGCAGATGCTGAATTTCTCCAGCAATTCCTGTTTCTATTTGTTTCAAATTTCCTGCATCCATAGTTCTTTGTTTTATTGTTACTTTTTGGATTTTAAAATTCCCTGTTTTGGTCTCTGATTTTGAAGTCAGATTCATTTCAAAATCAATTGAGTTACAAGCATAATTACTGACAAAAATCCAATGGTGCTCCTTTTCATTGCAATTAGCTTTTTAACAGAAGTGAACAAGTTTCCAGTGAAAGAATTTGTAATTGTCACTCAGGGATTAGCAAATGCTTGTTGGTTGTTTAGGAACCTGGATGTAATCTCCTTGTTTTCCTGAGACTGCATTTGGTGTACAAAGAGGCTTGGCTCAGGTTGGACGATCTTGTGTGCCAGGGATAGACAGTAAAGTTATTGTTTGAAGGTTGAGTCACCGTTTCTTGGTAGAGGCAGAGGTTTGGAGAGTGTGTGTTTGTGTGTGTGTGCTGCTGCTGCTGCTTGTCCCAATCTCACTCAGTGTGGAGCTGGGGAAGATAGTTCAAATCAAATGAGTTCAGAGACTTCAGCTGGGTTAGAGCGGGTCAATAGGAAGTCTAACTGTATTTGAAATTAATTTTTCTACAAAAGCTGTTTGCCTTAGAACTCACTGAGTGACATTTGATGAATTTGTTTTCATTTTGTTGTGGTTTGAAGGATGTCCAAGAATTGTTTATGTTCAACCAGAAGGATGTCGAAGACTTTTTCATTTCATATGAGAAAGTGGCTAAAGAAATGGAATGGCCACCGGCTATGTGGGTATTGTTGAATCAAGTAAGGTTGGGAGGTAGAACTAATGAGGTGTTTGTGTCACTGTCAGAGGAGATAACTAGGAAGGATGATTATCACTATTACTGGTTGTTTTATCCAACACTAGGAATATTACTAGCAGTGGTGGGTGAACATTTAAAGGCAAGGTTACCAAATTGAAAGGAAATTAAGGAAGGTGAATTATTTGATAAGAACACTAGGTAGAAGGAAAACTCAGTCTGTCATGTGAATAAACTTAAACCATATTTTGTTTGGCAAGGAAAGCAGAAGGAAAATGTCTTACTTATTATAACAATGAGTTAAGAACCAAATCCAGATAATTCTGAATTTGACATTTCAAAAGTTAAATTGGATAATGAGGAAGTTCTCAGAATTTGGGAAAAATTATTGAGTTACCGTTCGGAGGAAAATCAAACTGACCTGAAAGTATTATTACAAACACATGGGTAGATATGGGGAATAAATGGGAAGTATAAACTGATTATGCATGATGTAGATGTAGGAAGTGCTTTTCAAATTAAGCAAAATTCTTACAGGCTTAAACCTCTGAAGTTAGCGCACGTTTAAAAAGAGATTGAAAACATGACCAGAGACAACAATAATCAAAGTGAGTTGCAGCAAATGGAGTTCACCCATATTAATGGTATCTAAATCAAATGGCACTCAATGATTATGTACAGACTATCACAAAGTAAATTCAGTTATGAAATCCAATTTGTATCCTATCCCAAATTTGGAAGACTGAATTGAAAAGGTGGGATAATTATCTTATATTTCTAAGCTGGATTTGTCAGAAGATAGGGATTTTCATCTAATTATTCAATTGTCTTTGTGGGCGGCACGGTGGCACAGTGGTTAGCACTGCTGCCTCACAGCGCCAGAGACCTGGGTTCAATTCCCACCTCAGGCGACTGTCTGTGTGGAGTTTGCACTTCTCCCCGTGTCTGCGTGGGTTTCCTCCGGGTGCTCCGGTTTCCTCCCACAATCCAAAAATGTGCAGATTAGGTGAATTGGCCATGCTAAATTGCCCATAGTGTTAGGTGCAGGGGTAAATGTAGGGGAATGGGTATATGGGTGGGTGCGCTTCGGCGGGTCGGTGTGGACTTGTTGGGCCGAAGGGCCTGTTTCCACACTGTAAGTAATCTGTAAATCTGTCTTCAGAAGGTAGGCTTGGTGATAAACCTAAGAGAAAGTGAGATCTTTCCAGTGGCACACTTTTCGATTGATAATAAACTTGGCTAAGTCACATTCCTAGGCCATATCATTAGACATGGACAGGATGTGGAAACTGCATTTTCAAATTGCTGCAGTTCATATTAAAATACACTTACAGAGCTGATAGTTCCAGAAGTTTGACCCTGTGATGGTGAAAAAAAGGTAATATTTGTCCAAAGTAAGGATAGACTAATCACAGGTGCAATCCAAATGGTGTGGTCACTCTTCATGGATAATGAAATGTGGAGATTTCCCATTACGAATATTCATTCAGTACTTTCTTTAACTGTTTAGAGATTTACGTGGGAATGAGCTCCAATGTGACTGTAAAACAAAATGGATGACCACTTGGCTGAAGAGCATAAATGCCACTGTGACAAATGTTTTCTGTGCTGGCCCACCAGAACATGAGGGCAAGAAACTAATAGACCTGACAGCTTCTGACTTTGACTGCATGTCAACAGGTATGTAATCTTCCATGTTATGTGTTTGCAAATTGGAAGTAGAAATGTTTTCAACATTTTTATCATAATTTTTTATCAATAATATTTTATCATAATGGCCAATACTCGTAAGATCTTTATAATAATAACCCAAAATATGGCCTATTAAGTTCACACATTTACGCAATATTTTCTACTGTTCCAATCACCAGAATCTCAAATGAAATTTGGAAATAAAGTAAATAACTTAGACAATTAGAATGAAAATTATTTTCTGAATGTATTTTGTTTCATGTGCCTTTCTTCTGAAACATAACTTTGGGACAACCAATAAATTGTTTAGCGGGTAAGATGCAATATCAGTTTTGAGTTTGGAGACACTTAATGTGAGTTGATCTGCAGTTGAAATGCTACATTTGTCCTTAAGGCTCATTGACTTGTGCAGGCAGGCGATAGTGGGGCTAACAATAACTAAAGTTCCCACTCCTGATCACCATCTTGTGATTCCTGTTGGGAAGTGCATGTGATTAATTTTGCAAAATAACTTGCTACCTTAGTGCCACTCCTTGACATTAATTAATTAGCCTGACATCACTATACATCAATAATTAACACTGTGAGTCAATAACTTCCATGACTGCAAGGGAAGTAACAGGAATAGTGGAAATGGAATTGACACTTAAAATAGATGGGCAAATTCTGTAGGTATATTAATAATAAAAGGGTTGTCAGAGGAACTATGCCGTCAATTAGGGACCAAAACAGATTTTCATTGGTTGGCACAGAAGACTTGACTGAGATATTAAATGAGTCCTTTGCATTTGGTGTTCATCAAGAAAGAATAATTTGCCAAAGCTTTGGCAAACAAGGCAGTTACTGAGACACTGCATGAGATTCCTGCTCATCCTGTAAACTCCATCGCGTACAGACACAAAGTCCACAAGTGCACCGCTTATCTGTCATTAGAATCATAGAATCCCTACAGTGTGGAAACAGACCATTTTGCCCAACAAGTCCACACTGACCATTTGACGAGTAACCAACCCAGACTCATTTTCCTACATTTACCCCTGACTAATGCACCTAACCTACACATCCCTGAACGTTCTGGGAATTTTGCATGGCCAATTCACCAAACCTGCACATCTTTGGATTGTGGGAGGAAAACTACGCAGACATGGGGACAATGTTCAAACTCTACACAGAAAGTCATTCGCGATTGGAATCTAACCTGGGTCCCTGGTGCTGTGAGGTAGCAGTGCCAAGCACAGAGCCACTGTGCAATTGAAGTTACTTATCCCATTCACTGAGTTGCAGCGGCTCTGTTTCTGATGTTAATGATCCCTCTCACTGTGCTGGATTGTAATGTTTTGAATATATTGCTGATCTTAATTATCCCTTTAACAGGGCTGGATTTTAATAGTCTGGGAATCTGTTGCTGAAGTTAATGGTACCTGTCTGAAATTCGGTTTTCCAAATCTTTTGCTGATGTTAGTGATCCCTGTCACTGAGCGGGATTTTAATATTCTAGATCTGTCGCTGATGTCAATGAAAGCTGTGGTTATGCAGAAGTTTACTTTTCTGGAAGAAAACCGTAAATTGCTGGAAAGATTCAGCAGGCTCTGCACCTGATCTTAATGATTCCAGTCTCTGAGCAGGATATTAATTTTCTGGATCTGTCACTATTGTTATTATTCCCAGTTAACAGATTGGTGTTTAATATTCTGGAACTGCAACATCTGTTAATGACCCCTGTCACTGGACTAGTAATTAATATTCTGAACTTTGTACAGGACTTTAATATTCTGGATATGTAGCTGATCTTAATTATCATGAAAGAGTGAGTTTAATATTCTAAATCTATAGCTGATGTTAATGTTAGACTATGATTAAAATTAAGCAGGAAAACCAAGAAGCTGCAGAAATCAGGATAAAAGACCAGGAATTGTTGGAAAGATTCAGTAGAACATTGATGGTCACAGGTGAGGTGGTGGAAGACTGGAGATTGGCTAACATGGTGTCACTGTTTAAGAAAGGTGATAAGGACAAACCAGGGAACTGTAGACTAGTGAGCCTGACATCGGTGGTGGGCAAGTTGTTGGAGGGAATCCTGAGGGACAGGATGTACATGTGTTTGGAAAGGCAAGGATTGATTCGGGATAGTCAACATGGCTTTATGCGTGGGAAATCATGTCTCACAAACCTGATTGAGCTTTTTGAAGAAGTAACAAAGAGGATTGATGAGGGCAGAGCAGTGGGTGTGATCTATATGGACCTCAGTAAGGCATTCGACAAGGTTCCCCATGGGAGACTGGTTAGCAAGGTTAGATCTCATGGAACACAGGGAGAACTAACCATTTGGATACAGAACTGGCTCAAAGGTAGAAGACAGAGGGTGGTGGTGGAGGGTAGTTTTTCAGAAGGGAGGCCTGTGGAGTGCCACAAGGATCGGCGCTGGGTCCACTGCTTTTCATCATTTATATAAATGATTTGGATGCAAGCATAAGAGGTATAGTTAGTAAGTTTGCAGATGACACCAAAATTGGAGGTGTAGTGGACAGCGAAGAAGGTTACCTCAGATTACAACAGGTCTTGGTCAGTGAGTTTTGAGAAGATTTATAGCTCAGGTTGAGGTTTTGGATGTAGATTTGCTTGCTGAGCTATAAGGTTCATTTCTAGACATTTCGTTACCCTACCAGGTAACATCTACAGTGGGCCTCAGGCAAAGCAATGCTGAAACGTCCTGCTTTCTAATTATATGTTTGGGTTTCTTTGGATTGGTGATGTCATTTCCTATGGTGATGTTATTTCCTGTGGTGAAGTCACTTCCTGTTCCTTAGATGTTACCTAGTAGGGTAACGAAACGTCTAGAAATGAACCTTGCAGCTCAGCGAGCAAACCTACATTCAAAACCTCAACCTGAGCTACAAATCCTCTCAAAACTCGCTAAGACCTATGGGCGCAAAACGCTAAAACTGGCCCAAAAATAGGAAATGAATGCCATCTGACAGAATGCCATCCACGAACAGCTTACTTCCTGCACGAATGCCTAAGGAAACAAAAAAAAGTCTTCACTACAAACCTCCCCTTAACACCTCCCCTCCACTAGCCATAAGAATAGTAGAGCAAAATGGCCGCAGAATGCTTAGAGAAATGATTAACGATGCACACAAACTAGACCTGAAAAAAAAACTTGACAAACTTACACAAAGTAACAACACGGACAACACAGAAGCATGGATAAAAAACTTATCTGACCAACCCTTAACAGACACAGAAAAAGCCATTTTAGTAAGAGGATTAAATTACAACTGCCAGGATGTTGACAAGAAAGATTTCTTAGCAGCATTAGAAGCAACACTAAAAGACAACAAACTCACAGAAGAAACCCAGCAAACCATCAGATAGGCAGTCGTACCAACATTAAGCAGAAAAAAGAAAGGAAACACACTCAATACACAAGAAAGGAAGGCATGAGAAAGACTAAAAAAGATAAAAACATTGTTATCCTACCTGCAGACAAAGGACACTTGATAGTCATTCTAAATTGAAGAGACTACATTGAAAAAGTGAACGCATCACTTACAGAAACCAATACTTACCAACAAGTGACGAAAGACCCAACCTACAACTAGAGAACTGAATCACAGCCCTACTCAAAACACTTCAGAAATCTGGAGATATAAATAAGACCGACTTCCAAAAAATGAAACTAAATGGATCCAACACACCACACTTCTACAGATTACCCAAAATTCACAAACCAAGAGCTCCCCCTCAGACCTATAGTCTCACTACCTGGAACACCAACTTACAGATTGGCCAAGGAGCTACACCAAAGACTAAAATACGTTGTAGAAGACTCACACCACTCCATCCGCTCCACCCAAGAATTCCTGAAGACGACCAAAGACACTAAGATAGAAGAGGATGAAATAATGGTCTCCTTTGATGTAACAGCCCTGTTTACATCAATCAACATTAACCTGGCCATGGAAATACTGACTACACTATTAGAAGACCCAAAGACACATACGAGGAGAAAGTGAGGACTGCAGATGCTGGAGATCAGAGCTGAAAAAGTGTTGCTGGAAAAGCGCAGCAGGTCAGGCAGCATCCAAGGAACAGGAGAATCGACGTTTTGGGCATAAGCCCGAAGAAGGGCTTATGCCCGAAATGTCGATTCTCCTGTTCCTTGGATGCTGCCTGACCTGCTGCGCTTTTCCAGCAACACGTTTTCAGCACCAAAGACACATACACCAAACACCACTAACTTCATCAACAAGTACATTATCATCAAGCTAGTGGACCTATCCATTACCACCCACTTCATCTTCAACAACAAAACCTACAGACAAACCAATGGAACACCCATGGGATCTCCAATATCAGGGTTCTTAGCAGAGGCAGTAATGCAGAGACTTGAACAAACAGCTCTGCCAACCATCCAACCCAAACTTTGGGTCCGCAACGTGGATGACACCTTTGTCATCACTAAATGGAATAAATTAGAGGAAACCTTCAAGTCAGCAATAATACCCTTACTGGCATAAAATTCACGAAAGAGGAGGAAAACAACATTCCTAGATGTCACAGTGGAGTGGACAGCCAATGGGAAACTTCAAACCAGCGTCTACGGGGAAACAACACATACGGACAGAGGCAATCATCCCAACACCCACAAATGAAGCTGCATTAGAACATTATTTCAATGAGCCAACACAGACTGCAGCACAGAGGAACTATGCAGAGCCGAGAAAAATCACCTATACTGCCTATTCAAAAAGAATGGGTACCCAATGAACACAGTCCGCCAATTTCTGAGCAATAAACCCAAACAAGCAGAAAAAAACATGTCCAGAAACCCTAGCCACTCTTCCCTACATCAAAGACAGCTCAGAAATGACAACCAGTCTACTCAGACCCCTTGGCATCATGGTAGCCCACAAACCCACCAACACACTAAAACAGCAGCTAATGAACTTGAAAGAGCCTATACAGAAACAAGCAAAACTAATGTCACTTACAAAATACCATGCAAGGACTGTAACAAACACTACATTGGACAAACAGGCAGAAAACTAGCCACCAGGATACATGAACATCAACTAGCCACAAAAACACATGACCCTCTCTCACTAGTATTCTCACATATAGATGAGAAAGGACACCACTTCAACTTGGACAACACATCCATCCAAGGTCAAGCCAAACAAAGACACACATAAGAATTCCTAGAAGCATGGTATTCCAAACGGAACTCTATCAACAAACACATCGAGTTAGACACCATCTACTACCCCCTGAGAAAAGGAACAGTAAGTGACTTCACCAGAGGAAATAACATCACCAACCCAAAGAAACTCAACATATAAATAGAAAGCAGGAATTTTCAGCTTTGCTTTACCTGAGGCCCACTGAAGATGTTACCTAGTAGGGTAACAAAACGTCTGGAAATGAACCTTTCAGCTCAGCAAGCAAACCTACATCCAGGTCTTGATCTGGATGTGGGCCAATGGGCTGAGAGTTTAATTTAGATAAATGTGAGGTGCTGCATTTTGGAAAAGCAAATCTTAGTAGGACTTACACACTTAGTTGTAAGGTCCTAGAGAGTGTTGCTAAACAAAGGGACCTTGAAGTGCAGGTTCATAGCTCCTTGAAAGTCGCAGGTAGATAGGATAGTGAAGAAGGTGTTTGGTATGCTTTCCTTTATTGGTCAGAGTATTGAGTATAGGAGTTGGGAGGTCATGTTGTAGCTGTACCACTTTTGGAATATTGCATGCAGTTCTGATCTCCTTCCTATTGGAAAGATGTTGTGAAACTTGAAAGGGTTCAGAAAAGATTTACAAGGATGTTGCCAGGGATGGAGGACTCAAGCTATAGGGAGAGGCTGAACAGGTTGGGACTGTTTTCCCTGGAGCTTCGGAGGCTGAGGGGTGACCTTATAGAGGTTTACAAAGTATACAAGAGCATAGGAGACTGAGGGGGGAAACAGTACAGAGGTGTACAAGATCATGAGAGGCATGGATAGGGTGACTGCATTCAGTCTTTTTCCCAGGATTGGGGAATCAAGGACTAGACGGCATCAGTTTAAAGGAAAGAATAAAAGGGTACCTGAGGGGCAACGTTTTTACACAGAGAGTGGTATGCATATGGAATAAGCTGCCAGCAGAAGTGATTGAGGCGGGTACATGAACAACACTTAAAAGGCATTTGGACAAATACATGGAAAGGAAAGATTTGTAAGATTATGGGCCAAGTGCAGGTTAGAGGGTATGCACATTTTGGCTGGCATGGACCAAACAGGCCTGTCTCTGTTCTGTAGGACTCTATGGCTTTCAGTTTAAAATAATAGTTTTTTTTTATTTTAAAGGGTAAAGATTTACTCTGTATCTAATCCCGTGCTGTACCTGTACTCGGAGTATTTGATTTGGAGAAAGTGGATGGAGCATTAGTTCATTTTAAAAGATAAGAGGGAACTTCACTCTTGATCTCATCCTGTGCTGCACCGTCCTGGGCATGTTTGATGAGGACGATATAGGGGAGCTACATTCAACACCAACCCAGTGCTGTTCAACTCCTTGGGTGTGTTTGATTGTGACAGCATCCAACAAGCTTTACTTTCAGTTTAAAAGAGAAGGTGGAAGTTTTATTGGCGTCTAACTTCAAGCTGTCTCTGTTTAATGGGTACAATCTGGAGAGCAGCTTTAATTTCAATGTAAAAAATAGAGGCAGCTTTACTCTGTATATCTACCCTCTTGCTGTCGGTAGAGTGTTTGATGACGTCAGTGTCGAGGGGCCTTTATTTTCCATTTACTTTCAGTTTGAATTTACTCTCACATTCAGTTTAAAAGGAGGCTTACATCAAATCTGCACCGAGCTGACCTGGAAGTGTAAGATAGCTTCATTATCAGTTTAATAGAGCAAGCCTTACTCTGTATCTAATCTCCTGCTGTCCCTGTCCTAGGAGTCTTTGATATGGTCAGTTTAAAGGAGCTTTCCTTTCACTTTAATACAGTAAACTTTACTCTATCTTACCGTGTGTTGTCTGTGTCTTGGGAGTGTTTGATGTGACACTGTCAAGGTAGCTTTAATTTCAGTATTAAAAAATAGAAGCTGCTTTACTTTGTCTCTAATCCCATTCTGTCCCTGTCATGGGAGTAATCACTGGCATAATATAGTCTTCAGGAATTGCCTGAGAAATTGAAGATTCCAACGGTCAGCTCCTCTCATCATGAACCCTGTTAAATATCTATTTAGATTGGAGAGTTATATTGGGCACAGTCAGTCTGCTCGGATGCTATTCGATGAGAGCAGATGGAATCCGAGCGACCAGCTTTGACAGAGTCTAACTAGTCAATTAGACTCGAAAAGTCGGCTCTTTTCTCTCCTTACAGGTGCTGCCAGACCTGCTGAGATTTTCCAGCATTTTCTCTTTTGGACCAGGCGAATACACCACATTTACCACAGTCACAACTCATACGGCGCCAGCCTCCGGGTGGTGCGCATGCTCGGTCACCGCCAGCCTCCCGGTGGGGCGCATGCTCGGTCACCGCCAGCCTCCCGGTGGGGCGCATGCTCGGTCACCGGCAGCCTCCCGGTGGGGCGCATGCTCGGTCCGGCAGCCTCGGGGTGGGGCGCATGCTCGGTCACCGGCAGCCTCCAGGTGGGGCGCATGCTCGGTCGCCGGCAGCCTCCCGGTGGGGCGCATACTCGGTCACCGGCAGCCACCCGGTGGGGCGCATGCTCGGTCACCGGCAGCCACCCGGTGAGGCGCATGCTCGGTCCGGCAGCCTCCCGGTGGGGCGCATGCTCGGTCACCGGCAGCCACCCGGTGGGGCGCATGCTCGGTCGCCTCCTTTCACCTGGCGGCGGTAAGATGGATCCTTTACTGCAGCGGTATGTCGCTGCGATGGTGTTGAGCGGCGTTGGAGATGCACTCGGCTTTCGTAATGAGAGCTGGGAATTCTGTACAAGCGGTCAGCGGATTCACAAAGAGCTGCAGGAGCTGGGTGGATTGGACGGCATCAATGTGTCTGGCTGGAGGGTTAGTGATGACACGGTCATGCACTTGGCCACAGCCCAGGCTCTGACGGCCAGCTCCGTGTCGGAGGAAAACCGACAGGAACTTTACAGCAGACTGGCTGTGGAATACCAACAAAGCATGAAGGACATGACCGGGAGAGCAGCAGGTAAAAGTAACACCGACTGTCGGGGGAGAGCGGGCACTAACTGTGTGGGCCAGGAGGGTACAGAGGACATTGAATGTTTCACTGAAATAAAAGAAAGAGCAGCAGATGCTGAAGATGTGAAACAGAAATTGCTAGAGAAACTCAGCATCTGTGGAGAGAAAAAGTTTCAAGCCGATTGAAGTGACAGAAGTGTTAATGAGGGAGAATTTCAGGACCCATGTTCACAATTTTATTAGTTTTAAAATAGTTATTTGAAAAGATAGGCCTTGTATAAAAGTTCTAAATCGGAGTAAAGCCAATTTTGATGGTATGAGACTGGAACTTTCAAATGCTGATTGGGATAGACTGTTTGCAGTTAAAGGGGAGACTGGAAATAGGAGGCTTTCAAAAATGAGATAAGGAGAGATCAGAGACAGTATGTTCCTGTTAGTTTCTCCAACAATTTCTGTTTTTGTTCTCTATACCTGACAATGGTGAGAAATGATACTCACTGATTGTGAGCCAGTGCTGTATATAGAAATTTAGAATATAGCAAGAGAAAAAGGCCATCAGACCTTTTGAGCCTGATGACAACTAGGCTTAAAACAAAAACTGTCTGAGGAGAGTAAAGCTTGCTAATGTAAAATTATTGTCTGTCTATAACCATTGAAAAAATACCTGTTTTTCAAGAGATATATAAAGAAAATTTTAATTAAAATAAACTTATCAAGGTTACCCCCACCCCACGTATTTTCAGTAATTTTTTTCCCACCTGGGTGTTGCAACAGCCAATGCTGCTGTATCTGTCTTTACATTTTAGGGCATATTACACAGCTGCAGGAACAGTTTTGCAAGTACAGGCAATGAGTCTGGCCTGTTGTGGCAGGCAGAACTTTCCAAAAACCATACGGAAAAAAGCACATCTTCAGGTTGTTCTCTATACTTTGGAAGCAATGTTACTTATTCACTGCACAGCACTCCCATCAAACATGTACTGCGAAGGACCTCAAAGAGTCCATTACAATTATAAAAGCATAGTTATATTTAAACGAAGAGAAAGAACAATAGGTATCGCCAGACTTCGATCTCACTTTTGCGCTCAGTCCGTTCCATAGGTCTTTTGTGCTTAAGCATGCCAATAAACGATGAGGAACGCAAACTACAATTATCTAATTGAAAATACAACAAACAGGCTTTAGGTCCATTACAAAGTTTAATACTGTATTTATTGCCTTACACCCTAAATAGCCAACATATCAGGAAATGATGAAGTGCTTTTCCCCGAAATGTCGATTTTCCTGCTCCTCAGATGCTGCCTGACCTGCTGTGCTTTTCCAGCACCACTCTAATCTAGACCCTGAACATTACATCAGTTCTGTTTTAAAAATTCACACAAGTAATAGTTTTTGTTTCACCCATCATTGTTTAAATTGCTTTCCAGTTCTGCTGATGTGTATTTTTCTGTTGTCATTCCAACTAATTATAGTTTTCTAATGAGAATTTTGAATAAAGATTATCAGGAAAGACCCTCAACTGAAGTGCCTCTGCCAAGACAAAAATATTTTGTAGAAAAATTTCCAGTTTATTTTGTTAAAACAGTACATGGTCAGCTAGAAGTTTTAATAATACCATATTTTTGTGTAAAAATTGCTTCCTTGTTATGGCTTGTTGCTCTTTGAGGACCTGACTACTTGGGCAATTAGACTACCGATCTAATAACCTAAGAAGCACTAAGTCATTGTGTGGTTAAGTAAAATATGCGGCATAAGCCGATTCAAAACAATACTGTGTCCCACCAGTGTTCTTGGAAAGTACTGTTTGGAAAAGCACTATAGTTTTGTACACTAACTGGCAAAATATGCCTCAATACAGTTAAACCTCCTGACTGTGTGGCTTTTTGGTTGTAAATTAAGGTGAAGATATAAAAGCATAAATGTTACTTATGCAATAGTGAAGTCTATGTAAAAAATATACTTTATGACCAACCCACTGATACAGAGCTGGGATGCGCTTGTGGATAGTAAGTACTGGAGTGTAGTTTATTCAAAAATTAATAGTTTCCTTTTCTATTGAAGTACAGTATTTTGAATTGGTGTCACAGGTTCATACATTTCGGTATCTGTGGAATCACCTTGCATTTGTAAGGAAATAGCTAGCAATTTAGAAGTTAGGTTTCAGCACTTGCTGTCACCCTGAAGAGTGTTTATAAAAATATCAAATGCAGGACATTCCTTGTCCTCTGGGGCACAACCTTCTCCCACATGGTGCCTTTTAACTTAATGGATGCTATAGATTATTTGTACGGTTTTAGGCCGGGAAGTGTTTTGATATCTGGTGAAATATATACAAACACATCCTCTAATTCCATGATGATTGAATGTGCTTGTTATCTTGTGATGCTCGCTTCTGAAACATGTAAAAAAAATTCTCTGTAACAGCATGGTTTAGTTTTCTTCTGGCTCCATGTGCTTTCTCCTATTGTAGAACCCGGATCCTACTCCACAGCCCTTTCTACTTAAACGTGCAGGAGTCCAATCAACTTGTCATGTTTGTACAGCTTTTTGTTTTAGAAGCGTAGTTCATCCTATATGTTGCTTTTCGTCTATATTCCAGTAATTTCATTTACTGAGGTAGTTCTGGATCTGGCTTTTAAAATGTCCAAGTAGTTAGATTTTACTTTTTTTTTTCAGATAGTGTTGCAGATTGTGACAACTGAGAATAAAATTTCTTATCTCCACAGTTGCTGCTCCACCAGTGATTTTTAAATCTATGGCTTGTGGTTATTGACCTAATTGCCAGCGGGAATAGTGTTTCTCTTTCTACTCAATCAAAGCCTCTCATCATCTTGAAAATCTTTATTGGTCACCTCTTACTAATATCCTGTCCAAAGGAAATTGTCCTAACGTTTCTAAAATTTTAAAATTGCTGGAGCCCCTTGATTCCATAAACTACTTTTGACTTTCTTTTATGTGGCTTTTGATGCATTCCTGAAATGTTGTGCTTAGAATTTTCCACAATACTCCAGCTGTGGTGATCATGATTAAACTATTGTGTCCATGGTGTCCATACTTTTCCATTCTATTTCTCTATTTATAAACATGAGGTACCCATGCACTTTCATAACTGGCTTGTCAACTTGTCCTGCTATTGTGAAGTTATCTTAGGATGATCTTATTGCAACAGGCAAGAGAGAAGTTGTCGCTAATTTATCGCTAATTTATTTCTTCAGAATTTTTTCTGAATTGGCATGCATTGTGGTTGAAACTAATGTCTAATACAAGTTAACTC
Source organism: Chiloscyllium plagiosum (assembly GCF_004010195.1). Classification (NCBI taxonomy): domain Eukaryota; kingdom Metazoa; phylum Chordata; class Chondrichthyes; order Orectolobiformes; family Hemiscylliidae; genus Chiloscyllium; species Chiloscyllium plagiosum. The sequence goes on from NC_057733.1 coordinate 475,193, forward strand.
TCTGATGAAGGGCTTTTGCCTGAAACATCGATTTTACTGCTCCTTGGATGCTGCCTGAACTGCTGTGCTTTTC
>NC_057733.1:476443-489666 GCF_004010195.1 Chiloscyllium plagiosum
CCCTCCCCCAAGTCCCTCCTCCCTACCTTTTATCTTAGCCTGCTTGGCACCCCCTCCTCATTCCTGAAGAAGGGCTTATGCCCGAAATGTCGATTCTCCTTCTCCTTTGATGCTGCCTGACCTGCTGCGCTTTTCCAGCAACACATTTTTAAGCTTTCATTCTTTCTGTTAATCTGTGCAATTGGGTTTATTTTGGTTTGCTAACAACAATCTGTTTCCATTTGGTTTTCTCACAAGAATGCAAATAGGATTGTTCTTTTGAACATTTTTATTTTGCTTTTGGCACAGCTGGCTCTTGAGGTTCATCCATTGGAAACATGGTACAGTATCGCTGCTACCTTGCTAGTTTGTTTTTCTGACTTCATCTTATGATTTGTGATGGATGAATTTCTGACTATTGCTCATTCTGAAATAATAATTTGGAGATGCCAATATTGGACTGGCGTGTACAAAGTTTAAAAATCACACAATGCCAGATTATAGTTCAACAGGCTTATTTGGAAGCACTAGCTAGTGCTTCCAAATAAACCTGTTGAATTGTAACCTGGTGTTGTGGTTTTTAATTCTGAAATAGCTTGCAATATCCAAAACCTTTCAACTTGATAATATTTTCCATTGAATTATATGTACAGAACAATAGGAGTCCATTCAGCTCATCATGCCATTGTAGGCTCTTTAAGGTGTTGTTAGTCCCACTTCCTTACTCCTCTCCCATTGCGCTCACTTTTTTTTCTTATGCAGTATATGTCTAATTCACTTTTGAAAATTATCAGAGTCTACTTCCACTGACCTTTCAGGCAGTATTTTACTGATAATCGTAACTTCAGAAAAATTTGTATTTGTCTTCTTTGGCTTTGTGTTAGTTATCTTAAATCTCTATAATCTGGTAACCAATCCTCCAATCAGTGAAGATGGAGTAAATATGGAGAAACTCAGATCAGTAGCCTTCATAATTAAGTCTATTCAATAAGGCTAGCACAGATGATAAAATTTATCTTGTTTTGAACTTGACCAATGTGTTTGATTAACTCACCTTCCATATTATTAGTTTTACATTTTGTGAAGTGGTTGTTTCTGATAATTGGGGTTGAGGAGAGGACAAGGGCATAGAATTGGAATCAAATGCATTGCCTTTGCTGTTAGAGTGTAAAATGTCTCCATTGTTGTGGTATGGGATGTGTATTCTCTTCCCTGTATTGGGAAGGAGCTTATGGTTAACGACTTTTTGCTTGCTAGAGCAAATAGTGGTTGTTCAAAATATTTTTGCAGTTTTTTCTAAGCTCCCTGAAGAATAAAATCTCTTGTACCAACAATCATTTTCAGAGATTGTTATTCTAGATTTCTTAGTTGTAAAACGCACCTCCTCTCAAAACTTAATTTCTAAATAATCTTAGTGGTTTATCTAAACTGTGTTGCTATTGTTTACATATGCCAGGTATTGCAAGCTGTTGTAATTAAAATATCGTGGGATATGGGCTGGGTGCTGGCAAGTGGGACTAGATTAGGTTGGGATGTCTGGTCGGCATGGACAAGTTGGACCGAAGGTCTGTTTCTGTGCTGTACATCTCTATGACTCTATCTGCCTTCCAGCAAGATCGTGACTGATCATCTGATTCAGTAAAATACTACAAAGAACTGTGGATGCTGGAGATCTGAAACAGAAACAGAAAAACATAGGCAAAGATACGAAATGCAGACAGGGTACTGCTTTGCAGAAAACTTGAGTTCTCTCCAAAAAATAACTCTGAGCTTCCAGTTGCCTGACATTTCAATGCATCACAGTGTTCTCTGGTCAATATTTCTGTCACAGGCATGCTGCAGTGTTCCAGTGAGCCTCAACGCAAGCTTGAAGAACAACATCTTATTTTCCACTTGAGGACCCTACAACCTCTTGGACTCAACATTGAATCAAATAACTTTTGAACCTGATTCCATTCTTCCATGTTTTCTACTGGCCCCGCATCTGGTCCTGTTATGACGGGTTACATTGAGCATGGTCATACTCCTTAGGCATATTATCATGTTATATAGGTTGCATTCAATATAGCTCACTCATTTCTATTAACTCTTATTAACAGTTATTAAGCTTTACGTCTGTCCTGGTCTGCTTTCAATAATCTAGTTTGTATACCCCATTCATATCGTTGTCTTTCTGGATTCCACCTTCACCTATTCACCCACCTCTCTCCCCAGCCCCACACTCAACTGCACTTTCAGCATAAACAGTGTTTTCCTAGCTGTTCTGATGAAGGGCCAATGGACTCAATATTTACTCTGCTTTCTTCCCACAGATGATGCCAGACCTGCTGAATTTCCCCAGGAATTTCTGTTCTGATCCAACTCAGTATCTTGTACCTGTTTTTTACTGTTAAATCTCGACTTAGGTTGACCCTTAACACACACGTAAAGGATACGTGACTGTGAGATTGCTTTTATTTTGATTAGGTTAGATTAGTTTAGATTCCCTACAGTGTGAAAACAGGCCCTTTGGCCCAACAGGTCCACACTGATCCTCCAAAGAGGAAACCACCCTGACCCATATCCCTCTGACTAATACACCTAACACTGTGGGCAATTCAGTATGGCCAATTCACCTGACCTGCACATCTTTGGACTGTGGGAAGAAACTGGAGCATCTGGAGGAAACCCACGCAGACACTGGGAGAATGTGCAAACTCCACGCACAGTCACCCATGGCTGGAATCGAGCATGCGTCCCTGGTGCTGTGAGGCAGCAGTGCTAGCCACTGAGCCACCGTGCTGCCCTTTTTTGCTTGTATTCAAGGGGAGGGTGCCCAGTCAAAAGCTAGGCGAGCATTTCCAATGATCATCAGTTACAGCAGGGTTTTTATACACTCTCATAAGCAAGTTCCATGTGACCATATGATTAAAGTGACTTGCATCATAGTATAGAGTTCATCACTTTTCAACTGCCTCCTCAATACTGTTAGTATTATCTGGTCAATAAGAAGAACAACATTATACAATTAACATTCATTTTTGAGTAATGTTGTCTTATCGGGATTAACTATAGGAACTAACCTTTCATTGTCTCCTTTGCTATAATTCAGTATCTGGTGTCACCCTCATTGTGGTTACACTTTAAACGAGGGATGGAGGTGGCCTTTGCAATAGTTACAACTGCTGACAGCTTAATTGATATTTGTCATTGAAGTAAGCTTTAATTCTAAGTTGATGAAATATAATGTGCCAGCAAGCCTAGCAATCTATAATGGTCCTTTTTCAATATTCTCACATTCCTGCTATCCTTTGATCCCTTTCGTCTTAAGAACTATTCCTACGACTTTCTTGGAAGTCCACAATATTTTCGCCTCAACAGTTTCGTTACTCTTTAAGTGAAGAAATTGCTCCTCGTATTTTTCAAAAAGGCCTTCCCTGTGACCCCCAGTTCTGAATTCCTCATTCATTGAGAACATCCTATTAGAATTTTATAGATTTCTTAAGAGATTCCCCCCCCCCCCTCCCCATTCTTCTCAACTCTAGTGAATACTGACCTAACCATATTAGGGCAGCACAGTGGCTAGCCCTGCTGCCTCACAGCACCAGGGACCTGGGTTCGATTCCAGCCTCGGGTGATTGTGTGGAGTTTGCACATTCTCCTTATGTCTGTGTGGGTTTCCTCCGGTTTCCTCCCACAGTCCAAAGATGTGGAAGTTAGGTAAATCGGCCATATTAAATTGCCCATAGTGTTCAGGGATGTGTAGGTTGGATGCATTAGTCTGGGGTAAATATGGAATAATAGGATTGGGGAGGTGTTCTGGGTGGGATATTCTTTAGCGGGTCGGTGTGGACTTGGATCAAATTACCTGATCCTATGATTTCTACTATTCTAACTAATCAGTCACTCCCCATACATCAGTCCCATTATCCCAGGAATCAGTCTGGTAAACCTTCTTTGCTCAATAGCCAGAACATCTGTTTTCAGATGAGGAGACCAGCGCAGATACTCCAGGTGTGGTCTTACCCTGTACAGTTGTAGCAAGACATCCCAGCTCCTAAACTGAAAATGTCTTGCTATAAAGGTCAACACATCAGATCTGAAGATGGGTCACTGGACTCAACGTCAACTCTGTTTTCTCTCTGCAGATTCTGCTAGACTGGTTGAGTTTCTCAAGCAGTTTCTGTTTTTGTTCAAATCTCCAGCATCTGAGTTTTTTAAAAAATTCTGTACCATTTACCTTTTTCACCTGCTGCATCAGCATGCTTACTTTCAGCAGCTGATGTAAGAGGATACCCAAGTTTCATTGCAACTCCCCATTTTGCAATCAACAACATTTAGATAATGTATCTTTGCCAGTTTTTGCTACCTAACCTCTGGCATCTAAGAATCAAATGAAAACAGAAATTGCTGGAGAAACTCAGCTGGTCTGGTGGCATCTGTGAAGAGAAATGGAGAGTGCAGGAGGGCATGCCAGGAACAATGCTAGATCATAGAGCCATAGAGATGTACAGCATGGAAACAGACCCTTCAGTCCAACTCATCCATGCCGGCCAGATATCCAAAACTAATCTCGACCCATTTGCAGCACTTGGCCTCTTTCCCTCTTAAACTCTTCCTATTCACATACTCATCCAAATGCCTTTTAACTATTCTAATTGTACCAGCCTCCATCACTTCCTCTGGCAGCTCATTCCATACACGAACCACCCTCTGTGTGAAAAAGTTGTCCCTTGGGTCTCTTTTAAATTTTTTTCTCCCTCACCCTAAATCTATGCCCTCTAGTTCTGGATTTGTGCACCCTAGGGAAAATACTGAGTCTGTCTATCTATGCCATCAATGCCCCTTATGATTTTATAAACCTCTATAAGGCCACCCCTCAGCCTTCAATGCTCCAGGGAAAATAGCTCCAGCCTATTCAACCTTTCCCAATAGCTCAAAACCTCCAACCCTGGCAACATCCTTGTAAATCTTTTATGAACCCTTTAAAGTTTCACAACATCCTTCCTAGAGGAAAGAGTGGAGAATTGCATGCAATATTCCAAAAGTAGCCTAACAATGTCTTGTACAGCTGCAACATGACCTCCCAACTTCTGTACTCAATACTCTGACCAATAAAGGAAGGCATACCAAACGCCGCCTTCACTATCCTATCTACCTGCCACTCCACTTTCAAGGACCTATGAACCTGCACTCCAAGGTCTCTTTGTTCAGCAACATTCCCCAGGACCTTACTATTTAGTGTATAAGTCCTGCCCTGAATTGCTTTTCCAAAATGCAGCACCTCAAATTTGTTTATATTTACTCATATGTGAGGAATAAGAGAATGATCGGGAGAAGGTAGGGCCGATCAGGGATAGTGTAGGGAACTTGTGCATGGAGTCTGAACAGATAGGGGAAACCCTAAATGAGTTTTTTTTTTGCTTCAATTTTCACTAAGGAAAGGGACCTTGTTGTGAATGAGAACTTTGAGGAGCTGGGATACAGACTTGAACAGATCAAGATTGATGAAGTTGATGTGTTGGACGTTTTGGCAAACATTAAAATTGATAAGTCCCTAGGCCAGACCAGATTTATCCTAGGCTGCTCCAGGAAGCGAGGAAAGGAGGTTGGTAAGCTGCTGGTGAAGGTCTTTGCTTCCTTATTCTTCACTGGAGAATTGGAAGCAGGTGAATGTTGTTCCTCTTTTCAAGAAAGGTAATAGGGAAATCCCTGGCAATTACAAACCAGCCAGTCTTGCGTCTGTGGTCAGCAAGGTTTTGGAAAGAATTCTGAGGGATAAGATTTATGACTATTTGGAAAAGCGTAGCATGATTAAAGGCAGTCAGCATGGCTTTGTGAGAGGCAGGTCATGCCTAACTAATCTTACTGAGTTCTTTGAGGAGGTGACAAGACAGGTCGATGAAGGTCAAGCAGTGGATATGGTGTATATGGACTTCAGCAAGGCATTTGATAAGGTTCCCCATGGTAGGTTCATTCATAAAGTCAGGAGGTATGGGATACAGGGAGATTTGGCTATTTGGATTCAGAATTGGTTGGCTGACAGAAGGCAGAGAGTGGTTGTAGATGGAAAGTATTCTGCCTGGAGGTCAGTGGTGAGTGATGTCCTGTAGGGCTCTGTTCTTGGCCCGCTGCTCTTTATAGTTTTTATAAATGAGGAGGTTGAGGGGTGGGTTAGTAAATGACACAAAGGTTGGAGGTGCCATTGATAGTACTGAGGCTATTGCAGGCTGCAGCACGACATAGACAGGATGCAGAGCTGGGCTGAGAAATGGCAGATGGAGTTCAACCGGGATAAGTGCGAAGTGATGCATTTTGCAAAGTTGAACTTGAAAGCTGAATATAGGATTAAAGACAGGATTCTTGACAGTGTGGAGGAACAGCAGGATCTTGGTGTTCAAGTACATAGGTCCTTCAAAGTTGACACCCAAGTGGTTAGGGTTGTGAAGAAAGCATGTGATGTTTTGGCTTTCATTAACAGGGGTGTCGAGCCTAAGAGCTGCGAGGTTTTGCTGCAGCTACTGGGCCTCTTGCTGAGATATTTGTATCATCAATAGTCACAGGTGAGGTGCTGGAAGACTGGAGGTTGGCTAACGTGGTGCCACTGTTTAAGAAGGGTGGTGAGGACAAGCCAGGGAACTGTAGACCAGTGAGCCTGATGTCGGTGGTGGGCAAGTTGTTGGAGGGAATCCTGAGGGACAGGATGTACATGTATTTGGAAAGGCAAGGACTGATTAGGGATCGTCAACATGGTTTTGTGCGTGGGAAATCATGTCTCACAAAGTTGATTGAGTTTTATTTTGAGGAAGCAATAAAGAGGATTGATGAGGCCAGAGTGGTAGATGTGATCTATGTGGACTTTAGTAAGGCATTTGACAAGGTTCCCCATGGTAGAATGGTTAGCAAGGTTAGATCTCAGGGAATATAGGGGAAACTAGCCAGAACTGGCTCAAAGGTAGAAGACAGAGGGTGGTGGCAGAGGGTTTTTTTTCAGACTGGAGGTCTGTGACCAGTGGAGTGCCACAAGGATCCTCTACTTTTTGTCATACACATAAATGATTTGGATGCAAGCATAAGAGGTACAGTTAGTAAGTTTGCAGCGAAGAGGGTTACCTCAGATTACAACAGGATCTGGACCAGATGGGCCAATGGGCTGAGAAGTGGCAGATGGAGTTTAATTCAGATAAATGCGAGGTGCTACATTTTGGGAAAGCAAATCTTAGCAGGACTTATACACTTAATGGTAAGTGCTAGGGAATGTTGCTGAACAAAGAGACCTTGGAGTGCAGGTTCATAACTCCTTGAAAGTGGAGTTGCAGGTAGATAGGATAGTGAAGAAGGCATTTGGTATGCTTTCCTTTATTGGTCAGAGTATTGAGTACAGGAATTGGGAGGTCATGTGGCAGCTGTACAGGACATTGGTTAGGCCACTGTTTGAATATTGCGTGCAATTCTGGTCTCCTTCCTATCAGAACAATGTGAAACTTGAAAGGATTCAGAAAAGATTTACAAGGATGTGGCCAGGGTTGAGCTGTAGGGGGGGGCTGAACAGGATGGGGCTGTTTTCCCTGGAGCCTCAGAGGCTGAGGGGTAATTATGAAAGGCATGGAGAGGATAAATAGACAAAATCTTTTCCCTGGGGTCGAGGAGTCCAGAACCAGAGGGCATAGGTTTAGGGTGAGAGGGGAAAGATATAAAAGAGATCTCCGGGGCAACTTTTTCACACAGAGGGTGGTACGTGTATGGAATAAGCTGCCAGAAGATGTGGTGGAGGCTGGTACAATTGCAACATTTAAGAGGCATTTGGATGGGTATATGAATAGGAAGGGTTGGAGGGATATGGGCCGGGTGCTGGCAGGTGGGACTAAATTGGGTAGAAATATCTAGTCGGCATGGATGGGTTGGACTGAAGGGTCTGTTTTCATGCTGTACATCTCTATGACTCAACAAGTCCCTGGTGAGACCACACTGGAGAGAAGGTGGAAGAGAGGTGACAAGGTAATGAGAGGCATGGCTAGAGTCAATAGCTAGAGACTTTTCGCCAGGACAGGACTGACTGGCACGAGGGGTCATAGTTTTAAGATATTAGGAGGAAGGTATAGAGATGTCAGAGGTAGGTTCTTTACACAGAGAGTTGTGAATGCATGGAATGCGTTGTTAGTGTGGTGGTAGAAGTAGAGTCATTAGGAACATTTAAGCGACTGCTGGACATGCACATGGACAGCAGTGAATTGAGGGGTGAGCGGTTAGGTTTTTTATTTTAGGTTAGGAATAACCTCGGCACAACATTGTGGGCCAGAGGCCCTGTTCTGTGCTGTACTTTTCGATTGTTCTATGTCCTTAACTCCATTTGCCAATCCTTGCCCCATTGGCTCATCTGACCAAGGTCCCCTTGTACTATAAGGTAACCTTCTTTGATGTTCACTGCACCTCCAATTTTGGTGTCATCTGCAAACTTACTAACTATACCTTCTATGTTCACATCTAAACTATTTATATAAATGATGAAAAACTGTGGACCCAGCACAGATCCTTGTGGCACACCACTGGTCAAACACTTCAATCCTCCAACATCCCCCTTTGAGCCAGTTCTGTATCTAAATAGTTAGTTCTCCCTGTATTCCACGAGATCTAACCTTGTTGACCGGTTATCACTAGGAACCTTGTCGAACACCACCCTGAATTCCACACAGATCACGTCTGAAAATGAGGTGTCAACCTAGTGAACCTATGAAGCCGGACTACTTGCATGCCAAACAACGTAAGCAGTAAGTGATAGACAGAGCTAAGCAATCCTATCCCACAACCAACAGGTCTAAGCTCTGCAGTACTGCCTTGTCCAGTTAAAAATGATGATTAAACAATTCACTGGAGTAGGAGACTCCACAAATCCCCTCCTCCTCAATAATGGAAAAGCCCAGCACATAACTGCATAATATAAAGCTGAATCATTTGCAGCAATCTTCAACCAGAAGTACTGATCAATCTCAGCCTCAGAACATTAGAATATTACAGTGCAGTTACAGGCCATTTGGCCCTCAATGGTTTCGCAAGTTGGTGCAACAATCTGAAGCCGATCTAACCTACACTATTCCATTTTCATCCATATGTCTATCCAATGACCATTTAAACACACTTAAAGTTAGCGAGTATACAGTCCATTCCACGCCCCTACTACTCTCTGACTAAAGAAACTACCTCTGACATCTGTCCTATATCTATCACCCCTCTACTTAAAACTACATTCCCTTGTGCTAATCATCACCATCTGAGGAAAAAGGCTCTCGCTGTACACCCTGTCTAACCCTCTGATTATCTTCTATATCTCCTCTAGTGGTCGCCAGCATTACTGATACCAGTCTTCAGCCAATTTGATTCAATATTTGTGATATCAAGAAACAATTGGAGCCATTGGATACTGCAAAGACTATGGATCATGATAATATTCCAGCAAGACTTGTGCTTCAGAACTTGTCACTGTCGTAGCCAAACTGTTCCAGTACAATTACAACACTGGAATCTATCCAACAATGTAAAACCTTGCCCAATTATGCCCTGTATATAAAAAGCAGGACCAATTCAATCTGGCAAATTACCACCCCATCAGTCTACTCTCAATCATCAGTAAAGCGATGGAAATTGTCATCAATGGTGCTATCAGGCAGCACCTTCTCAGCAACAACCTGCTCAGTGACACCTAGTTTGGGTTCCACCAGGGCTATTCAGCACTTGATCTCATTAGCACCTTGGTCCAAACATGGACAAAAAAGTTGAATTCCAGAGGTGAAGTGAGAGTGACAGTCCTTAACATCAAGGCTGCATTCAACCAAGTGTGGCATCAAGAAGCCTTAGCAAAGCTGGTATCGGAGGCAAACTCTCCACTCCTGGCATATAAAAAGAGCTTATGTTCAACGTCGACTTTCCTGCTCCTTGGATGCTGCCTGACTGGCTGTGCTTTTCCAGCACCACACCTTCTGACTCTGATCTCCAGCAAAGCAGTCCTCACTTTCTCCTGATATAAGAAGATGGCTGATCTTCAACAATCACAACCATCTCAGCTCAAGGACATCTCTGTAGGAATTCCTCCATAGTATCCTCAGCCCAACCACCTCCAGTTGCTTCATCAATGACCTTCCCTCCGTGATAAGCTCAGAGTGTTTGTTGATGATTGAGTGTTCAGCAGTATTTGCGACTCCTCAGATACTGAAGCAGTCCATGTTCAAATACACCAAGATCTGGAAATATTCTGACTTGGGCTGACAAGTAGCAAATAAAATTCATGCTCCATGTATAGCAGCTATGACCATCACCAATAAGAGACAATATAACCAGTGCTTCTTGATATTCAATGGTGTTACTATCATGGAATCCCCCACTATCAACCGGTTGTCAAACGATACAACGGGTTATAGATCAGCTGCAGATATGAGTGGAGGAATGGCAGATGGAGTGTAATCTGGGTAAGTGAGTTGCTGCACTTTGGGAGATCAAATGTTAAGGAAAAGTGTACAATTAATGCCAGGATCCTGAAACGCATTGATGTTTAGAGGGATCTTGGGGTTCAAGTCCATCGTTATCTGAAAGTGGCCACTCAAATAGATAGAGTAATAAAGAAGGCATATGGCACGCTTGTCTTTATTGGTCTGGGAATTGAGTACAAGAGTTAGGATGTCACGTTGCAGCTTAATAAGACTTTGTTTAGGCCACATTTAAGAGTATTGCATTCAGTTCTGGTCGCAACATTACAGGAAAATGTGGAGGCATTGGAGAGAATGCAGAAAAGTTTACCAGGATGCTGCCTACATTAGAGGGTATGATTTATAAGGAGAGGCTAGAGAACCTTAGATTTTTTTGTCCCTGGAGTGGCAGAGGCTGAGGGAAGACCTGGTAGAAGTCTATAAGTGATGTGAGGGGCATATTTATTCATACAATATGTAGTAGGAGTCTGGAACGCACAGCCAGGGTGGTGGTGGAGGCAGATATGATAGGGGTGTTTACGGGACTTTTAGATAAACACATGAATATGCAAGGAATGGAGGGATATGGACCAAGGGCAGATAGAAGGATTAGTTTAATTTGCTGTCATGTTTGGTTGGCACAATGGCTCAGTGGTTAGCATTGCTGCCTCACAGCGTCAGAATCCTGGGTTCGATTCCAGCCCCTGGTGACTTTGTGCAGTTTGCATATTCTCTCCGTGTCCATGTGGGTTTCCTCCAGATGCTCTGGTTTCCTCTCTCAATCCAAAAATGTGTACGTTAGGTGAATTGGCCAAACTAAATTGCCCATAGTGTTCAGGAATGTGTAGGTTAGGTGCATTATTCAGGGGTAAATATAGAATATATAGGTAGGGGAATGAGTCTGGGTAGGTTACTCTTCGGAGGGTCAGTGTGGACTTGGTTGGGCCAAATGGCCTGTTTCCACATTGTAGGGAGTCTATGATTCAAAACATTCGTGGGCTGAAGGGCCTGTTCCTATGCTAGACAGTTCTGTATTTTATCCTGGGGATTGCCATTGGTCAGAAACTCAGCTGGACCCACCACATAAACCTATGGCTAGAAAAGCAAGTCAAAGGCCAAGAATGCTGTGGTGAGTAACTCATTTCCTGAGCTTCCTGCCTCATCAACAAAAGCCTGTCCACCATCTACAAGGCACAAGTCAGGCCTAGATGGGTGCAGCTCCAAAAATACTCAAGAAGTTTGATATCATTCAGGACCAAACAGCCCGCTTGATTGGCAGCACATGCACAAACCACACTCCCTCCACCACTAATATACAATACTCAGTATTGTGGATTATTTACAAGATGCACTGTAGAAATTCACCAAAGATCTTCTGATAGCACCTTCAAAACCCACAACCACTTCCATCTAGAAGGACAAAGATAGCCGATACATGGGAACACCACCATCTTCAAATTCCCCTCCAAGCCACTTACCATCCTGACTTTGGAAGTTTCTTCACTGTTGCTGGGTCAAAATCCTGGAATTTGCTCCCAAACCGCATTATGGGTCAACCCAAAGCAGATGGAGTACAGCGGTTCAAGAAGGCAGCTCACCAGCACTTTCTCAAGGGTGATAAATGCTGGCCAGCGAGCAATGCATACATCCCACAGATGAATAGGAAAATACAAAGTTGGAATAATTTTCAATATTTGATTTTCAATCTGGGGGCATAGTCTAAGAATTTGAGCTACACCATTTGGGAGATATGTTAGAAAGCACTTCAACATGCAAAGAGTAGTGGAGGTTTGGAGCTGTCTTCCTTAAATGGCAGTTGATTCCAATTCAGTTGTTAAATTTAAATCAGGATATCAAGGGATATGGGCCTGGGGCAGGCATATGGCGTTGGCCCACAGATCGAACATGATCTTATTCAATGGTGGAGCAGGCTTGAGCGGCTGAATGGCTGCTCCTCCTATGCCACCACTTGGGCACTTGACATACCACTACATGGATCAATAATGATTTTTCTTAGAGTTATAGAGATGTACAGCATGGAAACAGACCCTTCAGTCCAACCCGTCCATGCCGACCAGACATCCCAACCCAAACTAGTCCCATCTGCCAACACCCAGCCCATATCCCTCCAAACCCTTCCTCTTCATATACTCATCCAAATACCTCTTAAATGTTGCAATTGTACCAGCCTCCACCACTTCCTCTGGCAGCTCATTCCATACACATACCACCCTCTGCGTGAAAAAGTTGCCACGTAGGTCTCTTTTATATCTTTTCCCTCTAACCTTCAACCTAGTTCTGGACTCCCCGACCCCAGGGAAAAGACTATGCCTATTTATCCTATCTATGCCCCTCATAATTTTGTAAATCTCTATAAGGTCACCCCCTAGCCTCCGACGCTCCAGGGAAAAGAGCCCCAGCCTGTTCAGCCTCTCCCTGTAGCTCAGATCCTCCAACCCTGGCAATATCCTTGTAAATCTTTTCTGAATCCTTTCAAATTTAACAACATCTTTCCGATAGGAAGGAGACCAGAATTGCATGCAGTATTCCAACAGTGGCCTAACCAATGTCCTGTACAGCTGCAACATGACTTCCCAACTCCTGTACTCAATATTCTGACCAATAAAGGAAAGCATACCAAATGCCGCCTTCACTATCCTATCTACTTGCGATTCCACTTTCAAGGAGCTATGAACCTGCACTCCAAGGTCTCTTTGTTCAGCAACACTCCCTAGGACCTTACCATTAAGTGTATACGTCCTGCTAAGATTTGCTTTCCCAAAATGCAGCACCTCACATTTATCTGAA
>NC_057733.1:489706-511530 GCF_004010195.1 Chiloscyllium plagiosum
GTCAAATTTGGCCTTTCTCCAATTTAGAACTTCAACTTTTAGATCTGGTCTATTCTTTTCCATCACTATTTTAAAACTCATAGAATTATGGTCGCTGGCCCCAAAGTGCTCTCCCACTGACACCTCAGTCACCTGCCCTGCCTTATTTCCCAAGAGTAGGTCAAGTTTTGCACCTTCTCTAGTAGGTACATCCACATACTGAATTAGAAAATTGTATTGTAAGCACTTAACAAATTCCTCTCCATCTAAACCTTTAATACTATGGCATACCCAGTCTATGTTTGGAAAGTTAAAATCCCTACCATAACCACCCTATTATTCTTATATATAGCTGAGATCTCCTTACAAATTTGTTTCTCAATTTCCCTCTGACTATTAGGGGATCTATAATACAATCCTAATAAGGTGATCATCCCTTTCCTATTTCTCAGTTCCACCCAAATAACATCCCAGGATGTATTTCCGGGAATATCCTCCCTCAGCACAGCTGTAATGCTATCCCTTATCAAAAATGCCACTCCCCTCCTCTCTTGCCTCTCTTTCTATCCTTCCTGTAGCATTTGTATCCTGGAACATTAAGCTGCCAGTCCTGCCCATCCCTGAGCCATGTTTCTGTAATTGTTAAGATATCCCAGTCCCATGTTCCTAACCATGCCCTGAGTTCATCTGCCTTCCCTATTCGGCCCCTTGCATTGAAATATCTGCAGTTTAATTTATTGGTCCTACCTTGTCCCTGCCTCCCCTGAGTGTTTGACTCACTTCTGTTCTCAACTGTACCAGTGTCAGATTGATCTCTTTTCTCACTATCTCCCTGGGTCCCAATCCCCCCCCCCCCCCCCCACCTTACTACCTCCACCTTGGTCCCACCCCCCCACCTTACTAGTTTAAATCCTCCCAAGCAGTTCTAGCAAATTTCCCTGCCAGTATATTAGTCCCCTTCCAATTTAGGTGCAATCCATCCTTCTTGTGCAGGTCACTTCTTCCCCAAAAGAGATTCCCATGATCCAAAAATGTGAATCCTTCTCCCATACACCAGCTCCTCAGCCATACGTTCATCTGCTCTATCCTCCTATTCCTGCTCTCATTAGCTCGTAGCACTGGGAGTAATCCAGATATTACTACCCTTGAGGACCTCCTTTTTAAATTTCTGCCTAACTCTCTGTAATCTCCCTTCAGAATCTCAACCTTTTTCCTTCCTATACCGTTGGTTCCAATGTGGACAATGACCTCCTGCTGGCCCCTCTCCCCCGTGAGAACATTCTGCACGAGAACATTCTGCACCCTCTCTGAGACATCCTTGATCCTGGCACCAGGGAAACAACACACCACTGCTTTTTCGCTGCTGGCCACAGAAACATCTGTCTGTACCTTGGACTACAGAATCACCTAACATAATTGATCTCTTGGAACCTGACATATCCCTCGTTGTGTTAGAGCCAGTGTCCATACCAAAAACTTGGCTGTTAGTGCTACGTTCCCCAGAGAATCCATCACCCCCACATTTTCCAAAACTGCATATGTGTTTGAAATGGGTATATCCCCAAAAGACTCCTGCCCTAGGTGTGTACCTCTCTTACCCTTCCTGGAGTTAACCCATCTATGTGTCTGTATCTGAGATTCCCCTCCACCACACCCCCCCCCCCCCACCTTTCCTAGAACTGCCATCCATCACATACTGTTGCTGTTGCAAATTCCTCATCGCTTCTAACTGTGTCTCCAACTGATCCATTCGATCTGATAAGATTTGCATCCAACAGCATTTATTACAGATATAATCTGCAGTAACCCTTAAATTCTCTTTAAACTCCCACATCTGACAAGTACATATCATTGTAAAGGCCATTTTTGCTCCTTCACAATCTACAGACCCAGAAAATAACACCGTCTTATTCCTCTACAAAACATTGTCCCAGGTTAAATGAATAGTTATGGCTTATATTTTCAGTTTAATCAAGAGACTTATCTCCAAAAACATATAATCAAGAAAGAACCCACTCTACTCACTGCTGCAGCCTTTCTCTTGGACAGACTTAAAACAATGATTAACTTATCTGATTTTGTGTTGTGAACTTCGCCCGAACAAGTGCTTCCAAGATTAGTTGTGAAATTCACTGTTTGCTAATTTTCCCAGATGCATTCCAATGTCCAGCAATACATGAATTCAAACAGCAAAGGCAGGAACTGTGCAGGTTCACTGCTCTGTCAGTTTATTTCTCTCTCTCTCTTCCCCCTCCCCTACACTGACTTCACCATGTGCTTCCTTTGTCTGTTCTTCTCCCTTTTAAAACTGCTGTTGTTTTAACTTTTTTTCCCCAAACTTCCAAAACAATGCAACAGCATATAAAACAGTAATTGCTGCTCTTGGAATTAGAGGAAATCACCTCCAGCACCTAAAATACATCAAAGAAAGGAGCAGCTGTTACAGCCAGACATTTTTTCCCATCCTCCATCTTGTTCAAAAATATAAAGTTCCTAGAGTTCTAAAGGATCACTGGGCTGCTTTTTCAGAGACAGAAAGAGAAAGATGGATGACTGGTGGTGACCTGAGGATCACCACGCCTCAGGTGAGAAGATAGGACCTTCATTGTGACCTCAGCCAGTGTGGGAATTGAGCCGACGAGACTGGGGTCAACATCACAAATCAGCTGTTCAGCCAACTGACTCCCATTAAAAATGGAAATTCCTTTTAAAAAAAAATGTATATCTCATTGATATTATCTTCATGTTCTGAAATCATGTTTGAATTTGGTTTAGATTGGGTCACTTTTAACAAGTTGCTCAGTTTGGTTAAGGTAAATAACTGGAAAATGACAGGTTACTTTTTTATCTATATATTGGGGTTTCTCTCATTAGTAATAAGAATTAACTCTTCTATTCATAAAAGGAGTTAATGTTCTGCACTATGTCTATTATGTTTTGCCAGGTTTGACTTGCATGAATGCAGTCAGGTTACTGAGGCCAGGTCGTTCAGATGGCTGGAAAATCCCATTCAATCCTAAAGGAGGTGGATGTGGTGCAGCAATGAGGGCTATGTGTATTGGACTGCGATTTCCTCATCCCAATGAGTTACAGATGCTGATTGAAGTAGCTGTCGAGAGTGGCCGAATGACTCACCATCATCCAACTGGCTATCTGGGCTCAGTAGTTGCAGCTTTGTTCACAGCTTATGCAGTGAATGATAAACCCATAGAAAGTTGGGGAGCAGGCCTGATGGAAGTGTTGGAGAAAACAAAGAGTTACGTAGAAAATGCTGGGCACTATGTTTCTGAAAATCTGGCTGAATGGTATGTGTAGTATTCATTCTTCATTTTATAAGTGCTCCGTGAGAGGCTTGAGGCTGATATTTGCATGGTTTCATGGTGTTAACATGCTTCTTAATAATCTGCTTCATAATGCTTTCTTCATCTCTCTGGAATTACTGGGTTTGCCAGACAGATGAAATTGAAATGCAAAAATGTGCATTTCCTTCGTGTGAAGAACAACTCCTCAGAGGTCTGTACTGTAACATCTAGATCATTGCGGTAATGGATGCCAGCTAGCAATCTAAGCTGAATTGTAGAGATGCTGTATTTTCACAGGCAGTGTTCTTTGGATACACATTTTAGCGAAGGTCCTGTCAGGCAGACATGAACACACAAATCAAATTGATTCCTGATGAAGGGTTTTTGCCCAAAACGTCGATTTCCTGCTCCTCGGATGCTGCATGACTTGCTGTGCTTTTCCAGCACTACTGTAATCTTGACTCTAATCTCCAGCGTCTGCAGTACCCACCTCCGCCACACAAATCAAAACTGGCATATCAATTCAGTGTTAGAATCACAGAGTTACTACTGCATGGCAGGAGGCCATTTGGTCCATTGTGCCTACTCTGGCCCTTCAAATGAGCATCTTTACCCAGTGCCAAGATCCCCTTGCATACTATTTATATCTGAATACTCATCAATGCCCTTTGGAATGGTTCAATTCTGCCTGTCTCCACCATAATTTTAGGCAGTGCATTCCATATCCTGTTGTATTCTTCTGTGGTGGGGTTTGGGGAGGTTTGAGTGGTGGTTGATATGCTGCTAAGGGTTGACTTTTTTGCATGAGACACTGAAATGAGGTTCTAGTTACCTTTTCTTGAATGGTCATAAGTGATCCAATACTGCAATTCAGTTCAGGCTTCAGGCCATTATCCTTCATTCAACTAGCCACAAATTGGCTGTCACGTCTCCTTTGTGACAAAGAACTTTTATCTTTGTTTTCATTGGAAATGGGCACCCCTAATTGATCTGAAGCAAGTAGGCAATTAAGAATCAAACATGTCTGCAGTCACATGTAGGCCAAACCAGGTAAGGACAGCAGATTTCCTTCCTGAAATATATTTATGATAGGTCATCCCTTCACTTGTTATTCAGTTGTTGACACTTTACTCACACCAACACTCTTGATCTATTATCCTACCTGCAGAGATCTATTATCCTACCTGTCAACACTCCACTCACACTATTTGTGAGATCTTTTGATGCCTCTGATTATAAAGTCTATGCCTAGATGCTCTCTTCACTTCACCTTCGAAAGCTTGTTCAAATAAACCCGTTTGAATGTAACCTAAATTTTTGACCTAAAGGATGTAGGTGAATAATAATTGATGATTATTGTCATAGTCACCATTATCAGGACTAGCTTTCCATTCCAAATTTATTTTTGAAGTTAAATTCTACCAGCTGCCATGGTAAAATTAAAACCTGTCCCTAGATTACTGGTCCAGTGATTGAGCGGCACAGTGGTTAGCACTGCTGCCTCACAGCGCCAGAGACCCGGGTTCAATTCCCGTCTCAGGCGACTGACTGTGTGGAGTTTGCACGTTCTCCCCGTGTCTGCGTGG
The DNA here is from genome assembly GCF_004010195.1 of Chiloscyllium plagiosum. Classification (NCBI taxonomy): domain Eukaryota; kingdom Metazoa; phylum Chordata; class Chondrichthyes; order Orectolobiformes; family Hemiscylliidae; genus Chiloscyllium; species Chiloscyllium plagiosum. Next base: position 494,574 of record NC_057733.1, read on the forward strand.
GTTTCTCCGGGTGCTCCGGTTTCCTCCCACAGTCCAAAGATGTGCAGGTCAGGTGAATTGGCCATGCTAAATTGCCCGTAGTGTTATGTAAGGGGTAAATGTATGGGTGGGTTGCGCTTCGGCGGGGCGGTGTGGACTTGTTGGGCCGAAGGGCCTGTTTCCACACTGTAAGTAATCTAATCTAATCTAATCACTGTTTCCCCATGCACTTCTTACAATCAATAAGATATTTTTGATGCTTTGCGCTGTCCAGAACTTGTGAAAATTGTGGTCTTTCTTGATATACATCATTATGGAGAATAAAATCTTTAGAATATTGAATACCTCATCACATTTTTTTTCCTTTCAGGTCCTACTTTGAAAACCAGTGGAAGAAGTACCTTCAGGATAGAGGCATTCTGGATGGGGTATCCAAGCCAATTTTCCCAGTTCCGTACGATGTGATGGAACGTGACAAATTCTATACCTCTATTAGCTATTCGGGCTGGGGTGGGGCAAGCGGGCATGATGCTCCCATGATTGCTTATGATGCCATCTTGGGCTCAGGCAATTCCTGGAGAGAGCTTTGTAATCGAGCGGTTTTCCATGGGGGTGATAGTGATTCTACTGGCACTATAGCTGCGGCTTGGTGGGGAGCGATGTATGGATTTGATGGAGTTCCTAACTCCAACCATAAGCATTTAGAATATAGGAGCAGGTTGAAGTTGCTAGCAGAAAAATTGTTTGATTTTAGCCATCCAGGTTCTTGCTCATTGCAAAAGGATAAGATGAAATGCTGTTTGGAATAGCTCCACTACTTTGAATTATAAGCTCTGTTTTTTCTGATTTCTGTTGTTGCAATGCAGCCCTCTGTATCTGAACTGTGACTTCTTTAAAGATCACTGTTATTATGGATTTTTCTTTGGTTCCATTTTACCCTGGCTATTATCCCCTCTCATCTGATAGAGAATAGTACTTCTCAAATTTAAAAGTTATACTTTAGATGCCCTTCTCTATTACTAACTGAAACCAACTGGGCTAAACTTTATTTGGGTTGTCCTGTTCATCAAACTAACCTTGGAAGAAAAGTGTGTTCCAAACGAATTGATATTTAAAAAGCCTACTCTACAGCAGTGACATATTGAGGGGGGGGAGGGAAATTAAACTGTTGAGCATTGGACCCTTTGTGAACAGTAAATCCTGACTGCAAGGACTGTTGGCCAATCTTGGTTAATTCAACAATTCTAGTAGTCTCAACAGACCACTGCTGAGGCTGCAAACATCTCAGTGAAAACAACAGTAGTGATTGGGGTGAGGTATGTCTCGCATTTTTCAGGTGGGAAGGCATCAAAAGTGTGTGTGTTAGTATGGGTGGTGGGAGTGGTGCATAAAGGACAATGACATTTTGGGGTAGAGGTGCCCTTTTTGAAATAAAAAGTTTTAAAGTTCTCTAATCCTTGCTGATTTGTGACTTCAATACAGATTATTCTCTTTCTGTTTTGAGATTAAGACATTTGTTAGTAGTGTCAATTGCCCCCTTTTTGCTTCTCAATTCCAAACAAAATTTTTGATTCCAATGTGTTCTTTAATCAGACTGTCACACTCACCCCCTCTTTTCCTTTGCTTTTGCTGAACACTGTATTGCAATCTTATTGTATCCCCGCATAACTATTTGAGCTTACAGGTAACCTTAATTTCTGTTTACATATCTTCATAAAATTAAGAGCAGACTGAAAAGGTTAAAATAGTACAAATTCTCTTGTAATATTCCACACAGACTCGATACACCTTACTTGTGTTTTATATGTTGTTAGAACCAAGTTAAGAGGGTGAACAACTTCTTTGTCCTAATCCTCAATTACTCACAGTAGAGTTTGAATTGTGTGGTGTGCCAATTCAAGTGATATTGCTGAATCCACAAGGATGGTTATCTGAATCTGGGAATCATTTTGTAAGATTCTTTGTGCCCTTTTGAAAACATTAACTTTAAATATGGGTGGCACGGTGGCTCAGTGGTTAGCACTGCTGCCTCACAGCACCAGGGTCCCAAGTCTGATTCCAGCCTCGGGCAACAGTCTGCATGGAGTTTTCACTTTCTCCCTGTTTCTGCGTGGGTTTTCTCCGGGTGCTCCGGTTTCCTCCCACAATCCAAAGACGTGCAGGTCAGGTGAATTGGCCATGCTAAATTGTCCAAAGTGTTAGATGCATTAGTCAGAGGGGGGGTGGGTTACTCTTTGGAGGGTCGGTGTGGACTTGTTGGGCCTGTTTCCACACTGTAGGGAATCTAATCTAAAAACCCGATAATCATGTCAAAATAGATCATTGAAAGTGTTGAGGCAGGTTCAAAGTGCAGTTAATAAAATATGCTATATCCTAGGATTCATTAATAGGTGCACAGCATATAAAACAAGGAAGTTTACCTTCTAAAATTAACCTCTTACATTATCTGGTATAAAACACTGATGTAGTCTCAACTGGAGTACTGCAACCAGTTCTGGGCACCACACTTTAGGAAAGATGTGATGGCATTAGAGAGGTGCAGAAGATATTCACAAACGTTCCCAGATATTACCAAGTTCAGTTTATGGATTATTTGCTCATGGAATGTGGGTGTTGCTGACTGACCAGTATTTATTGACCTTGAGAAGGTCATGGTAAGGTGCCTTCTTGAGCTGCTGTCCATGTGGACTCATGTTACCCATCGTAAAGCCCAAATAGTACAAAACTGAGTTAGATGTATTGCTGTCTTTGGCGAGGTAAATGATGGTGATCCAGATCAAATTTCAGAAAAAGTAAAAAGGAATCCACAGTTATACCTGTGAAACAACACAACATGAAAGCCATTTAGCCGATTTTGTAACTTTATTTTTCCCTTGACTGTGTTTGTCTTTTATGTGAATGGGGACGGAAAACAAAAGCTTTGGATTTCAAGCACAGATGTTAATCAGATTGTTTAATTTTAGTAAATAATTAAGTCATTTATCTTAGGCTTTAAAAAAACTCTGGGATTTGTTATTCAAAAGTCTGGTTAGGATCCAATAGAGTGACGAGAACATAGAACAGTACAGCACAGGATTGGGCCCTTCGTCCCACTATGTTGTACCGAACATGATGCCAAATTAAACTAATCCCTTCTGCTTGCCCTTGGCTCATATCCCTCCATTCCTTGCACGTTCATGTGTTATCTAAACATTCCTTAAACACCCCTATCTGTCTCCACCACCACCACTTCCAGTGTGTTCCAGACTCCACCACTGTATAAAAAAAACAAATTTGCCTCTCACATCTCCTTTGAATCCTCCCTCTCCCACTTTAAATGCATGCTCCTCGTACAGGTATTAGACATTTCATGTAAAAGGTAGAACATTACAGCGCAGTACAGGCTCTTTGGCCCTCGATGTTGCACCACTCTGTGAAACCAATCTGAAGCCCATCTAACCTACACTGTCCATATGCCAATACCAGTTAAATGTCTGTAAAATTGGCGAGTATACAACTGTTGCAGGCAGTGCATGCCGTGCCCCCTACTACTCTGATTAAGAAACTACCTCTGACATCTGTCTGAGATCTATCACCCCTCAATATGAAGCTGTGCACCCTTATGTTCCACTGTCCTCGGAAGAAGACTCTCACTATCCACCCGATCCAATCCTTTGATTATCTTGTGTCTCAATTAAGCACCTCAACCTTTCCTTGTAAGACCTTCCTTCCATACCATACAACATCCAAGTAAATCTCCTCTGAACCCTTTCCAAAGCTTCCACATCCTTCCTATAATGCAGTGACCAGAATTGCATGCAATACTCCAAGTGTGGCCACACCAGAGTTATGTACAACTGCAACATCAAGGTTCTGAAACTCAATCCCTCTATTAATAAAAGCTAACACACCATCTGCCTTCTGAACAGCCCTATCAACCTGGATGGCATCTTTCAGAGATCTGTGTACATGGACACCGAGATTTCTGCTCATTTACACTACCAAGAATCTTACTATTCTTCCAGTAATCTGGATTCCTGTTACTCCTTCCAAAGTGAATCACCTCTCACTTTTCTGCATTAAACTCCATTTGTCATCTCTCAGCCCAGCTCTGCAACTTGTGTATCTCACCTCTGTAACCTGCAACATCCTTTGACCTTAGTGTCATCCACAAATTTGCTAACACATCCTTCTGCACCCTCATCCAGGTCGTTTATAAAAATGACAAACAGCAGTGGCCCCAAACCAGATCCTTGCGGTACACCACGAGTAAACGAACTCCTGATGAACGTTTCCATCAACCATCATCCTCTGTTGTCTTTGTTAGCCAATTTCTGACCCAAACTGCCAAATCACCCGCAATCCTATATTTCCATATTTTGTGTAGTAGCTTATCTTGGGGAACCGTATCAAATGCCCTACTGAATTCCATATATGCCAAATCAACGGCTTCACCTACATCCACCTGTTTAGTCACCTTCTCAAAGAACTCTAAGGTTTGTGAGGCATGACCTACCCTTCACAAAACCTTGTTGACTATCCCTAATCAATTTCTTTCTTTCTAGATGATTATAAATCCTCTCTCTTCTAACCTTTACCAGCACTTTATCCACAATCGAAGTAAGGCTGTCTGGTCTATAGTTACCAGAGTTCTCTCTTCTCCTCATCTTGAACAAGGGGACAACATTTGCTATCCTCCACTCTTTTGGTACTATTCCTGTAGCCAATGACAAAGATTAAAGCCAAGGGCTCTGCAATCTCTTCCCTGGCTTCCCAGAGAATCCTAGAATAAATCCCATCCAGCCCAGGGGATTTATCTATTTTCACACTACAGAATTTCTAACACCTCCTCATGAACCTCAATCCCGTTTAGTGGCCTTCTTCTCAGTATTCTCCTTGACAACATTGTCTTTTTCTGGTGTGAATATTGACTAAAAATGTTCATTTAACACTTCCCCTATCTCCTCTGACTCCATGTACAACCTCCCCCTTCCTTTCTGAGCAACAGGGACAGACTCTATGCCAGAGACCGGGCCCCATTGCGTACTCCGGTAAGTCGCTCCTCTCCCCCTCCCCCCAAAAACCAGTATCCAAAAAGCTATACTTATTGTTGAGGGGAATGGCCACAGGAGATCCTTGCACTGCTTGCTGATTCCCTTTCTGTTCCCTGACGGTAAGCCATCTACCTTTTTTTACCTGAGTTGTGACTCCCTCCCTGTAACTCCTCTCAATAACCCTCTCCACCTCTTGAATGATCCGAAGTTCATCCAGCTCCAGTTCCCTAATGCGGTCTTCAAGGAGCTGGATTGGGATGCATATCCCACAGATGCAGTCAACTGCATAAAATGGCGTTTCAGTTACTAACTGCTAATTCTGCTATAGCTGCATAAGTGACTAACCACAGTCTGCTTCAATCGAGATTAGCAGATAACACGCCCTTTACAGCATAGAGATAACTAGACTGGATAAGACATTTCTAGCTATCCTAACTGACCGTCAAGTGCAGGTGCAATGGCTCGTATAGTGAGGGAAGAGTGGCCTAAGTGTTGGAAAATAAAGTATCATTGGACATAGTAACTGTCAAATAAAGCAGGATTGTGTATTGATTGGTAATTGTTTGAATGTACTTTGCGATCATGGCCTGTACCCTTTTAAGAAAAATATAAACATGTCTTTATTTTAAGCCATGTGCGCAGCTCCTCCGAGGAACACGGAAGTGCATAACCTCTGTATTTCTGGATGCTCTGTGTCGGACCATATGAAAAATAAAGAGTGAAGTCTTAACAGCCAGACTGAATGCAAGTGTTTATTGATCAATCGCGGAACCGAGAGACCCTGCCGGGGGGGGGGGGGGGGGGGGGTCCAGATCTTCATCTGGTTCCGTGACTCTGATTCAAAGAACAAAGAAAACTTACAGCTCAGGATCAGGCCCTTCTGCCCTCCAAGGCTGAGCCAATCCAAATCCACTGTCTAAACCTATCGCCAGTTCTTAAGCATTTGTATCCCTCTGCTCTCCACCTACTCTTGCATCTGTCCAGACGAACCTTAAATGACTGTACCATGCCTGCCTCTGCTGGCAACACGTTTCAGGCACCTACCACCCTCTGTGTGAAGTACTTTCCATGCACATCCCCCTTAAATTTTCCACCTCTCGCTATTGAATCCCTCACGCGGGGGAGGGAGATCTCTGTCTCTCTCTCTCTCTCCCTCCCCTGTCTATACCCCTTATGATTTTGTAGACCTCAATCTCCTTTCTTCTAATGCAAACAATCCTAACCTACTCAACCTTTCTTCATAGCTAGCACCTTCCATACCAGGCAACATCCTCGTAAATCTTCTCTGCACCGTCTCCAAAGCATCCACAATCTTTTGGTAATGTGGCGACCAGAAATATACACAGTATTCTAAATGCGGCCGAACCAATGTCTTGTACAATGTTAACATGACTTGCCGGCTCTTATATTCAATACCTTGTCCGATGAAGGCAAGCATACCATATGCCTTCTTGACCACTCTATCCACCTGTGCAGCCACCTTCAGTATGGTACAGATGGATTGTGGACAGCAGTGTAAGAGCTTTGAATCCTCCACTATTGAGTGTAGAGGAATCGGCTGGCCAGACATGAGTATTTTCTCCATTTGGTTTTCCACTCATTCACGTTGTGGTTGACTCGACCCGACCCCTCGCTGTTTATTGTCTAGTTCCAATCCAAAAAGGATAGATTCTGGTAAGAATTCATTGTAAAAAGAAAAGGAGTCTGGGACTTGTGGTTCGGGCATCCAGAAGAGAGTTGAGGACTCCACTAACAGGTCAGGGATCTGAATAAAGAAGTACTTCAAATGAGTTGGGGATTCAGATTCGGTCAAATTGGTGTTGTCTAAATTGATTTTCAAATTGTGTGAAAGACTAAATAAGAAAGTATTGCGATACATTATAACGAGACTGTTGGAGGGTTTGGAAAGTCAAGAAAGGTTTGTGGAACTCATTAGTTTTGTTGTTTGTTGCCGGGTTGTTGAATAGTGAAGATCTTCAGTTGGGATTATTGAAGGAAGGTTGTTTTCAGATGGGTAATAATAGAGACAAGACAGAAGATCCGTCTTCAATGGTGAAACTATGTGAAAAGTATCCAGAAAAGTCTGAAAGCCTGCAAAAACTTTCTGGTGCCTTAAATACGACATTGGGTGATGAGCAGTAGCCACTTGGTGGCCCTGAAAATACTCACTTGATTAAATCAGCCCAGCAATTGATTTGGTGACAAAACCTGGGCTCAAAACAAAAGAATTGATTGGGTTGTGGCGGCAATTTTGTTGTGAAAGTCACAAAGAATCGGTCTTGCGTTCATGGCAGGATACTGCCACCAAATTGGGAACTGAATTGACTAATAATGGTCCCATGAAATCAATTGAGGTCCTCAAACACGAATGTGTTCGAGTCAAATGTCAACAGAAACAAAAAAAGTCACCGGTGACTGATAAACAAAAAGGACTATGTAGTTCGATGGTTGGCCTTGGTTTGGGTGGGGGAGACAACGAAAATTCAGATTTAGGTGATTGGTATTCCTATCCGTGCCTTGCACTGCCACCACCTCGCCCACGCCCACCTAACCTGCAAGCGAATCTTAATGCAGCCCCGGCTATTTCTAGTCCCTGCTGGATCGACAAGTCAAGTGCCCCCTGCCCCAGCCTCTTCCCCATAGCTTATCAAACTTGTTGCACCTAGTTCTCAAATCCCCATTGTTCCCCTGCCGCTGGATTGTCGTTCTCCCGACTGGATTCACCCCCACTATCGCTGCTTTTCTCCATACTCCTCAGATCTCTGTTAGTTCGGCAGCTGCAGCTCGTCCTCAGACGTACGCTGATGCCGTAGCCACACCTCTTCCTCTGCTCCCTCAGTTTACTGACCCTGTTGCTTGGAATACTCGCAGTCAACAAAAATCGAGATCTCGCCAATCCCTTTAAAAAGTCTCACCTTGCCTTGCCACAACTTGTCCAACTGAGTTTCTCTTCTGAGGACTCGGGAGATGAAATACCCGCTCCGGGCATGTTCCCATGATAGAACTGTTGAATCCACAGGCTGGCACTGCCGATCAAAACACTACTATCCGTTTTTACTGTCCCTGGAAGCCCCATGAAATTATGTCCATTCTCAATAATGCACCAGACAAGGCTCCTCAACAGTTTGTTGATTTCCCTAACACCACCATTAAAGTTATGACGGCATTGCCCAAGGCCTTTGGGCCCTTATTCAATAGATCCTTATCTGCATTGAATATGCCTGTTTCACTGAACACGTTGGTTATAATGATTTTGCTGTCCTTGCCAATGCCGTAGCTCAGGATCAGTAGTGACAGGGTGATATCCTTGCCGCTGCATTCGTCATGCTGGCAAAACCTATTGACCTTACTCATATCCTCAAACTTCGCCCTAAAAGTAAGGAGTCTGCTGAAGACTTTCTTGAACGCTTCCAAGAAAATTATAAGTCCTATTCTGAGGATCAGACCTTGAGTTTCCATGTTGCTAATGCTAAATATAACTCCATGTTATTGAACTGTCTGCTGACTGCAGTCAAGACAAATAACCTCGTCTGGGTTGACGCTAATCCCAATCAACTCCATTGTTCTGTTAAGGCCTTGTGGAAATACCAGAGTGCAGACAAGACACAACCCACGTAAAGTCGGAATTTGTTGTCCAAGAAGAGACTTCTCAAGAATTACTTGTGCATTGCAGTGATGACCCTACACCCATTCGAGGCCACGGTTGTGAGTGTGGGCGGGAGGTCCCTCCAGACAACTCTCTTAGAGCTGTTTAAATTGTGGCAACCCATATCACTTGGCTCATGACTGCCCGACCCGAGGCTGCTTTAGTTGTGACCATCCTTTTCATTGGGCGTCTAAAGGGGCAACAGGGGAAGCCAAGGGGGCGGATATGGAAATTACCCTCAGGACCTGCGAGAAACAAAACTCATTCACTTCAATAATTTCAGTCCGAGACAAGATCTGAAGCAATCAGTATGTTTATTACATGCTTGCAAGCGTGGTGCCTGGAATAAGGCACCCAGAGTTTAGCAAGTACAAACATAGGATTCACTACTCCAAACCATTACTATTGTTTATCTCTTGCCTTATCTGGCCTTGTGCATAACAAAGTACAAGTTTTACTTGGCTATTTCACCACATCCTGCTGTGGCCCATTGTCAGATATATCCTCCTTCACTACTATCTACTTCCCCCACTTGTGACATTTCCTCCCTTTCCCCAACCATATTGATCCTTATGACCTTTTAATTGGGGTTTGTTTTTGTGTTTTTGCACAAATGGGAAACAGATGCTTATAATTACTGCTTGTACAAGCATATCTGGCTTAACCTACACCCTCACAGCACCTTATCTATTTGTCTGTAAGCATGGTTCATTCTTGTATGCACATTATAGCTAATACAAAAACAATTATATATTTCCTCCACATAGTTTTCATTCTTGTTGACTCGGCCCTTGGTTGAAACAATTATACACTGGTGTGAGTGCATTTACTTTGCATAAGTAATTATGATTGCAGAAGTAATACTACTTTACCTATATCCCACAGGACCCTTATGACAACTAGAGGAGACTCCCTAATAATAATCACCCTCTGCCACAAGTGAGAGGCAGAGGGCAACATTATTTTTCGCAAAATAACCTTTTCCCAATGACTGCATAACTTTCCTTTGCAGCCTGTGTCTTACAAGCAGGAACCTACAGTCTTAAAGTTGAAAACAGATGGTATGCCCTTCTGATTGACACGGGAGCCTCAATATCTGCAGTGAAATCCGACATGAACCTTCCAATCTCTAAGAAGACCCAAAGATTATCTGGGTTCCAAGGAGAAACCCATCGTTATCCAGTTTCTGATCTGGTTCCTGTCTATTTCCAAGGCTATTCCCTGCACTACCGCTTTGTGATTATTGCCACGTTATCCTACAATCTAATGGGACGAGATCTGCTGTGTGCCTTTGAAATCAAATTCGTCTGTTCCCCTGATGGTGTCCAACTTGACTCTGACTCAGTTGAACGCCAGCTGTACGTGTCCACTAAATCTCAATGGTGGTCACTTAATGTTGACCCTCAAAGTTCTGGAAGTCATGTCGCCCTTGCTTACGATCAGACAGGCCAAGACCAATCCCTTGAAGGTTTTCTCAGGGATTTCATTGGTACTGAATGGACTTTACAGATCCTGGCTCGGGTCACCCGGCCAGAGGGTGAAGCAGATTCTGTTCAAATACCCGCTCACCTATGCAAACAGGCAGATACCTCAGCCCCTCACATCACCCGGAAGGTCAATGTGCCTCATCATGCTAAAGACCTGGGCCCTTCGGTCCACTGTGCAATCACCAGGACTGACCCACACTGCTATGATCTGCAAACACTCCAATAAGGGATGACTATCCTCTATTATCAAAATCCTACCTCATCGGGCCATACTCCTGCACCATGAAAGTCTGAATGTCCTTGATTTGGTCCGCTTGATGTATTGGCTGAACATCCTCCCATGTTGGACTTACGGAATGTGAACCCTTTCAGACTGCTCTAAAACCAAATATTACTCTACCATCCATTTGCTAATATCCACTGAAACAATAGGCAATACCAAACCTCGCTGCTCTAATTGATGTCTTTCTCTGCCAAGTCACCCTGTAAAACTCCAATTATGGCTGTCCCAAAACCTGGCAAGCCAGACCAGTATAGACTGGTTCAAGATTTAAAAGCTATCAGTGCTATTGTATAGTCTCTTCATGCATTGGTCCCAATGCATCCCAGCTCACATTCTAGCTTCGATACCATCAGATGCTAAATCTTTCACTGTTGTTGACCTGCAAAATGCTTTTTTCTCTCTACCCCTTCATGAAGACAAGTCAGTACCTATTTGCCTTTACCTTTTAATGGACAGCAGCTGACGTGGATTCGACTACCTTCGGCTTCATACACTCTCCAACCCTTTCTCACAAGCCTTACAGAAACAATTGTGGTCTCTCACCCGCACAGGTAGGTCTGCACTGATACAATATGTAGACGACCTCCTTGTTGCCAGTCTAGATGAAGAATCTAACTGCTCTATGTCGTTCTCCACCTCAACTATCTGAAACGCCTGGGTTATGTTGTCTCTCAAAAATGTCTCAATTGCACAATGTCAGGTATAGTTCCTAGGTTTCATCCTGTCAGCTGATTCACGCTCTCTTGAACAGAGCTGCATCACTCCTATTGTCAACTTCCCCGTCCTGACAACTGTGAAACAAGTTTGCCAATGGCTGGGCATGGTCAACTTCTGCCGACAAAATGATCCCTAACACTGCCCTCCTCATTAAAATGTTGACCCCTTTTACTTCCTATGAAGGTACCTTCGAGCTCTCCTCAGAGGCAAAACAAGCCTTTGACAAACTTTATCAAGCCTTGTCACAAGCTCGAGCTTTGGGAATACCCTTCTATGACAGACCTTTCCAACTTTACTGCACTATTCTGGAAGACTGTGCTTCCTCAGTTCTCACTCAACAACATGGAGACCGAGGTAAAAACAATGACTGCAGATGCTGGAAACCAGATTCTGGATCAGTGGTGCTGGAAGAGCACAGCAATTCAGGCAGCATCCGAGGACAGGCAAAATCGAGTGGGGAAGGAGATGAAGGTGATAGGTCAGGGAGGAGAGGGTGGAGTGGATAGGTGGAAAAGGAGCTGGGCAGGTCGGACAAGTCCGGACAAGTCGAGTTGCTGGAGGTTAGAAACTAGGATGAGGTGGGGGAAGGGGAAATGAGGAAACTGTTGAAATCCACATTGATGCCCTGGGGTTGAAGTGTTCCGAGGCGGAAGATGAGGCGACCGACACTGCCCAATTGCCTATCTCTCTACTAAACTTGACTCTGTTGCCTTAGGACATCCCTGTTGTACTCAGATCCTTACCGCTATGTATCTTAGTTTGCAGTCTGCAGAAAACCACACACTTCAGCAGGACATCGTCGTCTACAGTTCTCATGTGCTGATCGCCCTGTTAGGACAATTGCAAACTCAACATTTCCCTCCTCAACAACTCCTTTTAAGTACCGTACCACCATTAATCCTGCTGATTTCCCACACCACCCTTATCCACTCCAGATCATGACTGTTTTCTCCTCATCAATGAGGACATCCAAATTCATCCAGATCTTTCTAATGCCCCTATCCCAGACCCTGACATCAATATGTTCACTGATGGTAGTCCTACTGACCATACAGGTACTCACCTCTCAGGCTACGCGATAGTTGATGACCATGGCTCCGTCCTGGAATCAGTTTCTTTTTAGACTCCCTTTTCTGCCGAACAAGCTGAGCTTTTTGCCCTGATCCGTGCCTGCACCCTCAGGATGAGCCTTTGTGTTAACATTTACACTGACTCCCACTATGCTTTCATGGTTGTGCGTGATTTTGGTCAGCTCTGGAAAAATAGAGGGTTTTTGATGTCTTCAGGTACTCCCGTTTCTCACTGCCAGCTCGTCTTGGAGCTTTTAACCACACTTATGCTCCCAAAACAGGTTTGTGAGAAACAAAGCTCACTCACTTCAATAATTTCAGTCCAAGACAAGATCTGAATCAGTAAGTGTCATTTATTTCACACTTGCAAGTGGGTGTGATGTCCAGTGCCTATAAGGCAGAGGACATATACAACCCAAATTCAATTCATACACAATATTTATATAATTTGGTTTCTTTTGTTTTACATTGCTCCTCCCCTGTTTACATCCTCCACTTCCCTCAGACTGGCCCCATTACTCCTGTTTATCTCTTGCCTTATCCGGCCTTGTCTGTGACAAAATGCTTATTTCTGACCTCACAAGGCCATTTGACCTCATCCCATCCTTTCCTTACCATTATCTACTCCCTCCATCTGTGCTGCCCCTCACAGCATCTTATCACTAAGCCCTTTTAATTGGGGTTTTGTGGGAGGAAACCGGAGCACCCGGAGGAAACCCACGCAGACACGGGGAGAACGTGCAAACTCCACACAGTCAGTCGCCTGAGGCGGGAATTGAACCCAGGTCTCTGGCGCTGTGAGGCAGCAGTGCTAACCACTGGGCCACCGTGCCGTAATATCTACCATTGTCTTGCAGTCCCGTTTCTTTCTTGCATACATTTTTAGCTAATACAAAAATATATATTGCCTCCACATCATTTCCATTCTTGTTGACTCAGCTCTTGGCTAAAACAATTACACACTGGTGTGAGTTCATTTACTTTTATATAATCAATTATAATTGCAGAATTGCAGAAGTAACATTAATTTACCTATATCCCACAGGTTTCTGTTATCAAACGTCCTGCCCATACCACTGGCCAATCCCCTGTTGGCATTGGTAGCTGTGCTGATGATGAGGCCACAAAAGAAGCCTCTCGCGGCCATCTTATGATTGTGCCTAAAATGATGAGCCAGACTGAAAGTTCTGACAAGGGTGAGTCGATCTCTGACAAATTAATGCCAACCATTAAAGATGTTGTTACCTTAAAGGATGATGCCTCTGACTCTGAAAAGCTATTGTGGTCCAAGGCGCCTCTGAAGGGCCCTTCCAAACCCTTCAGCTTGACTTCATTGAGTTGCAAAGGTGTCAGCACTATAAGTATGTTTTGGTCATTGTTGATGTTTTTTCTAGATGGGTTGAAGCTTACCTCACTTCCAATGCTACTGCCAAAACTGTTGTAAATATTTTACTCAAGAAAATTACTCCCCCCTTTGGTATTCCTTTTTGCCTATACTCTGACAATGGCCCCTATTTAATTGGTGATATTAATGAGGAATTATGCTCTCATTTTAGGATCCGCTGCCAACTTTATTGTGGGGGGGAGGGGGGAATGGAAGGGGTTAACAGAGAGAGAGGCGGGAGAAGTCAGACAGCATCCAGGAGCAGGAAAATTCCCTGCTCCTGGGAAGCTGCCTGACGTGCTGTGCTTTTCCAGCACCACTCTAATCTCCAGCATCTGCAGTACCCACTTCCGCCTGAGGACACGGAGGCCAGTGTGTGTGGGTGACAGGGCTAGCTTGGGGGGTGGACCGGGGAGGACAGGGAGACAAAGCGCGCGCCATGTTGGGGAGAGGGGAAGGCAGTGGGGTGCGCGCCCTCTAGTCGGCGGCGTGAGGTAATTGGCACGGGGCCGCGCTCTCGGGCACCCGCGGGTCGGCTGTGTGTCCGCGGGAGCGAGCTTGCGCGCGGTCCCGCTCCTGGGGAAGATGGTGGTCAGGTTGAGGCCTCGGAAAGTCGCTTGGAGATTCCGGGCGGCCGCGGCCGCTGCAGTCGCCATTCTGGTGGTGCAGAGTTTGGCAGTGTGGACCTTCAGCGGCCTGGAGAGTGAGGAGGCAGAGGTGAGGCACCGGGGGCGGGTCGGAGTCTGGTAAAGGGAACCGTTAGGACAGGGATGGGAGAAGGAAGAGTGTGGTGCGTTAAGGAGGATGGAGAAGGCCGGGAGGATGGAAGGTCAGGCGGTGGGGGGACAGAGAGAGAGGAGAGGGTGACCCAGAAAGTGGGAGAGGATGGACGGATGGAGGGATTTGGGAGGAAGAGGAGATAAATGGAGGGAGAGAGAATCAGGACAGGGCAGAAAGTGCAAGGAGAAAGGAATAGCACTGAGGGAAGAGAAAGAAAGAGGACTTAAGAAATAATGTTGAAACAGGAACAGAGAAAGAGAGAGACTGGGCTGACATCAACTGTGAGGATGAACTAGAGATTCTGAAAAGGGAGATAACAATCAATGAGAATGAATGGGTCTGGGAGAAATAAGATTATATAACATTAGGAGAAGTACACCATTCAGTCCATCAAGTCTGTTCCACCATTCAATGAGATTGCAGCTGATCTGATTCCTTAACTCCACTTTCCTGCCATCCGCCCATATTGCTTAAGTTCTTAATTGATTAAAAATCTTTCTATCTCTGCCTTCAATTATTTTAATAATTTGGCCTCAACAGTGTTCTGTGCTACCCTCTGAGAGAAGGCATTCCCCATCATCTCTTTCCTAATTGGGCAACCACTTATTCTGAGATTATGCCCTCTAGACCTAGTCTCTTCCATAAAGTGGAAACAACCACTCTGTATTCTATCCTGTCAAGTCCTTTAAGATGCTGTTTATCCTTTGAAATTCTAATGAGCACTGGCCCAACTCGCTCAACCTTCACCTCGACTTATTATTCCTCCCTCCTCCCTGCATTAACATAGGCAAAGCATGATAAATGGAGTTTGAAGGGGCAAAGTTGGGATGGAAATGATGAAGCAGGAGGAACTGGAGTGAAAAGACAGAGATGGGAGAAGCGCAGGAGAATTTGAGTGGCTGTGGGATTTTTCAGAAGGATAACATTTGTGTTCAAGAGAAGGGAAGTTGAAGAACGATAGTGGGATATCTATAAATACTTGGAGCTTTTTGATTAACAAGATTTACCATGGAGAAAGTGGGATTAAAGAATTAGTCACTTTGCTTTTGAAAATCGACAGAAACTGGGGTTAACTTTCAATGGAAAATGAAGGATGTGCTCGTGGAGGAAAGAGAAGCCTGAATTAGTGAGCAGAAAGTGAGAGCACAGAGCTGTAAAAGTAAAGTGGGGTTTATTTTATTAATGTATGTCATGTGGCTGGCTGGGCCAACATTTATTACCTATTTTTCATTATCAAAGTGGTGAGCTATTGCAGTTGAAATTTTGGAGGTACAATCACAATACTGTTAGTGAGGGAGTCCAGGATTTAGACCCGGTGACAATGAAGCAACGGTGATGCATTTCTTTGAGTGGCTTGGAGGGGAACTTGCAAGTGGTGGTGCCTCCATGTAATTGCTACTCTTGTCATCTTGGGTGATAAGGATAGTGGATTTGAAAGGTGCTGTCTGAAGCCTTAGTGAATTTCTGCAGGGCTGTCATGCATCTTGTTGATGGTACACATTGCTGTCACTGAGCGTCGATGATTGAGGGAGTGAATGTGTTGCCAGTCAAGCAAGCTGTTTTGTCTTTGATGCTGTTAAGTGTCTTGAGTCCTGTTAGAATTGAACTACCGAGGTAATTGGGGAGTTTTCCATCATCCACCTTACTTGTGTTTTGTGGTTGGTGGACAAGCAGTGAGACTTTCGGAGGTGAGTTACATGGTGCAACGACAGCACTCATATGGTTCGTCCAGGCAATTTCAAGTCAATGTAACCCCTATGAGCTGATAGGGCCAATTTCTGTGCTATATCATTTTCTGTTCTTTGATAGCAGGGCATTCAATTACAGTAGTTTAATTTATTGTCAGGGTTGATGGAGTGTTAAAAATGTGTTGCTGGAAAAGCGCAGCAGGTCAGGCAGCATCCAAGGAACAGGAGAATCGACGTTTCGGGCATAAGCCCTTCTTCAGGAGTGAGGAAAGTGTGTCCAGCAGGCTAAGATAAAAGGTAGAGAGGAGGGACTTGGGGGAGGGGCGTTGGAATTGCGATAGGTGGAGGGAGGTCAAGGTGAGGGCGATAGGCCGGAGTGGGATGGGGGCGGAGAGGTCAGGAAGAAGATTGCAGGTTAGGAAGGCGGTGCTGAGTTCGAGGGATTTGACTGAGACAAGGTAGGGGGAAGGGAAATGAGGAAACTGGAGAAATCTGAGTTCATCCCTTGTGGTTGGAGGGTTCCCAGGCAGACGATGAGGCTCTTCCTCCAACCGTCGTGTTGCCATGGTCTGGCGATGGAGGAGTCCAAGGACCTGCATGTCCTTGGTGGATTGCGAGTGGGAGGGGGAGTTGAAGTGTTGGGCTACGGGGTGGTTGGTCCGGGTGTCCCAGAGGTGTTCTCTGAAACGTTCAGCAAGTAGGCGGCCTGTCTCCCCAATATAGAGGAGGCCACATCGGGTGCAGCGGATGCAATAGATGACATGTGTGGAGGTGCAGGTGAATTTGTGATGGATATGGAAGTGTCCCTTAGGGCCTTGGAGGGAAGTAAGGGGGGAGGTGTGGGCGCAAGTTTTGCATTTTTTGCGGTTGCAGGGGAAGGTGCCGGGAGT